>NC_092803.1:43629186-43929311 GCF_040954645.1 Diabrotica undecimpunctata | reverse complement strand
TGTACTTGGAGATATATTCAGTGACAAAAACGTTTGTAGTAAATTTCTTGATGTACAGTAGTGAACGCATATTATTGCCTGATATGCGGATACCTTTGGTAGTCCAGAATTTGTGATGTTTTGACTGAATTGTAATTAAAGAAAATGCCTTATTGAAAATACAAACAAGCCTCTCTAAAAAATTACTGAAATTATAGTCCACGTCCAAAGAGGGAAAGTGCCACCTAAAAGTCAAGCACAAATTTTGTAATTTACGAAAATTCTAAAGTAGGTGATCGACGAGCGAGCCATAATACCGCGGTTGTAAGAACGACGGTTTTACTCGCGGCTCGTTAGTGCTGATCGACTAGCGAGCAAAACAGTCATTGTCAACCGTCCACAGCTAACATGTCGTGTTCAACTGAAAGTGAAGTTTTATGTTACTTCGCTATAGCATACTACGAAATTACAAAAAAAAAGCGGAGACGCCCTAGACGTTGGGTATTTAAAAGTTTAACATATGCGTTAAGTCGAGTTGTTTTGTTTTTGTATTCTGGCGATGTACATTTCCATAAACAAACACATTCTCGTAAACAATATATAAATTCTAATAAAAAGTCGTGGCTGAGAGTACGCATATCCATGATTAAAAACTGATCTTTTCACTTCAACGGTCGCTGAAAACTGCCGGTTTTGCTCACCAGTAGTGATACACGCGCGGTTTTAAATGACGAGCCAAGTAAAAAATAAAACAAACTGACGAGCCGCGAGCCAGGCTCGTAGTTAGAGATAGTGCAAGCACTCCTGACCACGGCGAAGTAGACGAAATTTGGTTTAGTCCCCACTTCCATGCGAAGTGCATTGTACTATGCACTGTATAATTCCACTTACAATAGAACCTTTCTGCCTTTACGTGAATTTGACTCCGCCTTCGCGCAGCTCCATGGTCAGGAGTGTTTGAACTATCTTTTTTTTTTATATAAAACCGCGGTATTGCAATGATACACTGACGAGCTTTACCGACGAGCCACAAAACCGCAGTTTTACTCGCCTGTCGATCATGGCCTTAAGCGGAAAAAATCCTACCTAAACGTTAGGTTTTCTTAGTTCTTAGTTTTTTTAGGTTCTCGTTAGTTAAACTTGCTATATACTGCTTCATGATCAGATAGTCCTGCATTAATATTGTATAGCGTACATTAGGAGTGAGAAATCTGAGACAATATAATCAATGATGGTAGATGTTGTTTTAGTAATTGTTGTAGGAGAATTAACGTGCATTGTGCAATCATACGATTCGAATATATTGACCAAGGATAATTGGGTAGCACAAGCAACAACGTAATTAATATTCAAGTCACGGCACAGAATTTTTCTGCTTTTATTGGGCAGGTCGTCTAACAGTAATATGTAGATTAAGATTCTTGTTATAAACCAATGAAAACTTAAAAAAGGCATTATTTAACAGAAAGTCATATTTTGTTATAGAAGAGAAATCATTATTTGTAGACAGAATTAGGGTGCCACCATGAGCTGAACTTAGGCGATCATAACTAGCAACTTGTTGACTTCAAGCCAGTGCTTGATAACTGCAACTATCGGGGGAAATCCTAATTCCTCTAGAAACAAAAATAATTCATCTGTTTTATATCTTATAGAACGAATTTCTAAATTTCTGAACCATAAAATTTTAAATAATAACTTCTATGGCAAATAACATCTCATTTGAATGCTCAATTAAATTTCTGTTCAACGAAACCTACACAATTACCGTTTGAAGCCCAAAAATCTCAAATCATTCAATTCGATTATTAGTTTAAATTGCAGCATCCTATTTTCTGTATAATAAAATCTGCGTTTTAATAGAGAAAAAGTCGACTTTGGATATATATCGTCCGTCTAAACTTTAGTTTTAAATGTCAACTCGTGATATTACCGATTATTAATTTTTTTAATTTCCCAATTGCCAGACTCCAGTACGAGTCTAAGAAGGTATTTGTTAAATTCTGGTAGGCTTCGGTGGGGGAAAGACATCTAATGTCACGAAGCAAGACACTCTATCATATTTTGGCCTGACTAGGTCAAAAGACCTGAGGCGATTAACCATATTCTAGCTGAAACCTTAACCACCGCTTATGGTGTAACTATCTTAACCACCGTATTGGTCTTCATCATCCAGCCTCAAGAGTCCACTGCTGAACATAGGCCTCTTCCTCATGTTTCCAACCCCGTCTATCTTGCGCCGCTCTCATCCAGTTTTTATCGAGTCTTCTTAAATCGTCAGTCCATCTTGTAGGTGGTCGACCGACGCTTCTCTTGTCTTCCCTTGGCCTCCATTCCAATAACCTCTTTGTCCATCGCCCATCTGTCATTCTGGCTATGTGTCCTGCCCATCTCCATTTTAGTCTGGCTATCTTCTCGATGATGTCAGTCACTCCGGTTCTTCTCCTGATGTCTTCGTTGGTTATTCTGTCTCGCAGAGTTATTCCTAACATGGACCGCTCCATTCTTCTCTGCGTGACTCTCAGTTTGGTAGCTGCTGCTTTTGTTAAGGTAAGTGTTTCTGCTCCGTACGTCAAGACTGGGAGGACGCACTGATCAAATACCTTTCTCTTTAGGCATGTGGGCAGCTCACTTTTAAAAGTTTCTCTCAGTTTTCCAAATGCTGCCCACCCAAGGCCGATTCTTCTCTTCAGTTCATGAGTCTGGTTATCCCTGCCAATCATAATTTCATGTCCCAGGTATTTATATCTATCTACGAGTTCTATTTCTTTTCCACCAATACTGATGTTCTGGTTGGGTACCAAATTGGTCATGATTTTTGTTTTCGAGATATTTATATTTAAACCTACACTTTCTGTAGCCACAACGAGTTCCTGTATCATCTCTCTTGCCATTGGCAAGATTGGTCTTACCACTTAATAAGAAACTAAAATCCCTATGTTAACCTTCACCTTAGAAGAAGAAAAAATTAATAAATAATAAAAAAAACTTACAACTAGCCATAGCTATTACCCATAAATCAGAAAAATTAGTTTAAGAGCTAATTATTATTATTTAATTAATCTATTACCAAAAGAAAGAAAATATTTGGGTGAGGCCATAACTTAATTTTGGTACTTACCGGTTTCTGGCTATCGAAAAAAAAAGAGACAATATTTCAGATTCCTGGTTAAATTCCATCCTCTGTCCTTCTGCTGCTTCTTCTTCATCACCCCAGAGATCAGACAGTGCTCTTCTTTCCATTCTCTCTCTCTCTCTCTCTCTCTCTCTCTCTCTCTCTCTTCTGTCATTATTATATTTACCATATTGCTTTTATCCTGCCTGAAACCCATTCGCCTCTTGCAGTCTCCCCTCTCATTTGCCCACCTCTGGCAGTTGAAAAGGTGTGCGAAAGCGTCCGGGACCCCACAAATAGCAAAGTCCGCTGAGGCAGGTTTGCCTATCCTATTTGTGAAGGTACCAAAACTTCCATATCAGCAACTATATCAGGAAGTCGTCCAGTGTCCTGAACTCACATTCCCACGATGGCCTCTGCCACTCTATCGTTCTCTCTCTCTCTCTCTCTCTCTCTTTCTCTCTCTCTCTCAATCTACCTCATCTATATTTCCGTCTATCTTCTTCGCATACATCCTCGCTCGCTCTTTGCACAAGAAGATCGGTTTCACCGCTAAAATGACATACAAAGCCTCATTTGATTTTTGAGTAACCCATTACTCATTGCAAATTATTGTATGTCAAACAAAACCTAGAAATAGACTGGCAGACACAAACAATCTATTTACATTGCGAACGCTTTGTGCCCTCCAAATATAAAACTTGGCAGGACCCCGGTCTTCCTAACCTTTCGGCATACGACCATTAGTGATACCACTGCCCCTACGAGTCCGACACCAAAATGAAGATGGCACGACACGTACGCAAGGCACGCATCGTAGGGCTCCACCTCCCCCGTAGTACCTGTGTTGCGATTACCTCACACATCCGTTATCCCCTCCCATAGGCGGACAGGTGACGCAGGCAGAGGAATTTCCACTTCGCACGTAGACAGGTCACCGCCGAGGATCTCTCCTCTACCACTCTTAAATCTCTAGGCGGGTACGTGCCGGGACACCGACACCCCGATTGGAGGTGTAAAGTCAAAAGAGGTGTGTACGGGCCCAGCGAGTTCAACCTCGCCTGGTTCTCTTGGAATGAGAGTAGAGTGGTCCCCGAGAGTCTCGTCTCGGATACTAGGAATGTAGACCGGTGACCGTGACGCCTAAACGTCTCGAGTACGTTTCTACAAACCCGACACCTCAAGCGACTGCTCTCCGCCTCTCGATTCCTACCCATTAGTCGCCTCTTACGACAGGCAAGGCCTTCTTGCCTCGGTCGTATTCTTATCTCCGCGAGCCGAACGGAGGTGTTTACAGTAAAGAAGTTTATTCGTTTTCTTCAAATGACTTTTTCGTTTAGAAGTTTTTTCGTGCAGATTTTTAACCAAGAATGTTGTTTCTTTCCTATATTGATCTTCTTCCAATTATCTTTTCTTCCATTATATGTTGAATAATTGATGTCTATCTCCTCTCACGATAAGTCCCAGATTAAGCAATTTCCTCTTTTAATATATTTTGCCCTGGAAGAACACGCGTCTTGTCGGAGATGAGAACTTCTCTACCTAGTATTTCCCACGCGAAGTACTGGAAAGCTCCTTCTCAGTTTAAAGCAACTTAACTCGCAGTTTCAGAGTGACACGGCTTTAACAGTGAAAATTCCCTCTTTTCCTTTGTTCTTCTTAAAACCTCGCCATTGATGATTGTCTTGAATGACGAAACTCGAAATGGAATTTAAAATTCATTAGTGGACCAAAATATTTTTCGCCGTGTATCACAAAACATAATTTAGTTACCAAATCTCTTACCTTAATTTTCTCGGACTAAGGTCGGCGATTTTTTTTAAATGTATATCGACTATTGATGGAAGACATTCGAAAATACCTGGAGTGAAAGAAAATGATTACTCTAGAAGGCAGTAATCCTAAACATTTCTCAAGCGTTCGACAAAGTCTAGCACAGTGATTTGCTAAACACATATGTATCTACAGTGGATAGTGTACACATACCTATAGTAACAGACGCAAAATACCTTAGCTTTTATCTTGACCATTGCTCATTTGAAAGAAACATATCTAAATCAAAAAAATTCCACTCCACTCCACTTAAAATTTCCACAAATGTACTGGCTCCTAGAATGAAAATCAAAAGTCAACATCCAAAAGAAAATTATTATAATACAAAGCAATACTCAAAACTATCTGGTAGTGTGGACTCCATCTATAGGGGTGTGCAGAACCATTGGTGAACATCATCCAAAGATGTCAGTCTAAAGGTCGATAGTAAATGCACCATGGTATGTAAGTAACCAGACACTTCAACTATAACTTCCATGATCCCATGACATAAAATAAGTATAACACGAAAACAGGTTCAGCCACAAGAAGAGTAGACAAAATTTAACTCCAAGACTACGTCAAGACTAAGCTAACGCATAATAAGGTGAAATATTACTGGATGTTTTCTCCTTACGCCGCGCCGCCTTAAAATATGCAACACATATTACTTATTCCAAAAAACATATTACATGTATGACTTCCATAAAAAAATCCATTCTTCATAAATTTTTTTATTGATTCCTTGCCTTTGCATCTGGTATTATTTTTACACTTCATCATCTTCTGCATGAGCCATGTTTGTTTAAATTTCATACTGTCTCGTCTACTTACCGTATTACTATTTATAATAAATTTTAAATACGGGAAGAATGATCTCTTGTACGGTAATTCAAATATACAATAGTTAGCGACATTTAATTCAAACAACTCAAATTTTTAAAAAGTCAATTCTGTTCGCCATTATCCTGTACGTTGTGCCTAATGGAATCCAGTATAAAATGTTGTTGCAAACCATTAAATTTCCAATTGTCATAAACAACTTATCATTTAAAAATACCGATTATCGTAAAAACGATTTCCAATTAGTCTTGAATAAACGGTCTGTGACAGCGACACTCAGTTGTTGTGCCCTCCAAATTGTGTTATTATTTTACTGTTCTGGATTGCAGTATGTACATATATTATCTAATAATACAAAGTTTTGATCAATAGTTAATAGTTTTACAGGGTGGCATTATTTTAGCTTTTTTAATGATTTTTTTTATGAATGAATCAATTTTCTGAATTGATTTCAAACGTAAGAAATCTCCGGATTTCTATTGTTTTTAATAGAGCTGTAGCGCCTGTGTGTAATTATTTTTAAATAAATACTAATATGACAGAAAGATTTTTGTTTCATTCATAGAGCCTACCACACCTTCGCTCTGATGATTCCATAAGGATGAAATGACTAGATTTAGGCAATTTCCTGAATTGATTTCAAACGTAAGAAATCTCCGGATTTCTATTGTTTTTAAGTAGAATACTCTGGTAGATATTTGGTTTATCGATAAAATGGTATTGACAGTTCTTTTGGTGTAAAGAAACCAGCACCTCTTCTTTATAATAACATAACTCACTTGATTGGAGTGTGGTGCAAATTTTTCTTATTTTCCTTACTTCACTGATACCTACAATATCCCATTTTATCTTTGACAGCTCCGTTTTCTCGAATCTTTGTTCGGCAGCTAGCAATCGGGCATTAAATGTAGTCTTCATTCATTCCCCCGAGTAACTGGTCTACTCTGTTTCTTTTCATTATACTTTTGCTTCAGAGGATTCTGTTTAGATAGTTAATGGCTTTCCCTCGTTTTTATTTCTTTGTCGTCTAAACCTGTTTTGTCTACAGCAATATCTAGGTGTTTATATATTGTAGGCATAATACTGTTCTATCTGTGAAAGGTATGCCCATTCCTGAACATTTACGTTTTCTTATCCTAATGCATTTTTAATATAGATTTAAAAAGTGTTGGCACAACATACCTGACGTAATCCCTTTGTCACGTAGTGATCTTTGGACAGTTTATTTTCCATTTTTATTTTTGAAGTGGGTTTTTTATATAGGTTTTTATTATCAGCATTTATGAGAGTCTGATTAAGGAATGTGTTTTGTAATACCTCCCATAGCTTGCTAGTTGGTATATTATCAAAGGCTTTTGGGAGATCAATGGATAGGATGTGATTTCCTAAGTTAACTGCTGCTCTTTTCTCTATTATCTATTTTATACAGAATAAATTGTTGGTGCATGATCTTCCGGCCCTAAATCCGCATTGCTCTTCGTCTTCTATAAATTCTACTTCCATTGGATCACTCAATATTCTTCCATACAATCTGCTTATTGTGCTTCTGACTCCTTATAATCCTATAATTCTGACAGTCTTCTTTGTTGCCTTTTTTGTAGATAGACAATAATATGCCACTTTTAATTGTTGGTTACGAGCTTCCTGACCATCAGCCAGTTGTTAAAGATTTGTGTTAAACATGTCATCATTTGTAAATATTATTTGGCTATAAAAGTTTTCAGTTTATATATTAAACATTTATGTCACACCTTATAGAATTCCTTAGCATCATAAATGCAGAAAAAATTGTCCTTTTATCTGAATTGTAAAGATAATGTCCTAACATTGTATATGACATGCGCTCCTACTTTTATAAGCCTGGCGTCTGGGAACACACTTCACCACACGTTTATGTCGCATATTTTTTTCTGTACTTTCCTCTCGCATACATTTCGTACTTTAGTGATAGCTCACTCTGTACAATTTAACCGGAATTTAATCAAAAGGACACATACGCAGCTATAATTTCTCGATTGCGTTCGATGGAAGGCACGTACAGAATTGGGTAGCTTTTCATCCGATATAGAAGGATTCAATAGCTAGGAATTTAATGGTGTAGCATGTTTATGGAAGGGAGTTGAAAGCTGGAACTGAAATTTAGGTGTTAAAATTAAAGAGGGTTCACGAAAGGTATTTGAAATGTTTATCTGGTTTAAATTCATAGGTTTTAAAATGTTATTCCCCGTTTCCTACAAATAACAAAAGTTTCAGTTTGCGGTAGAAGCTGTAGGCGTAATTAAATCGTAATTTAGATCCAATATCTTTAATGATCTAAAGAATTCTATAATGCAGTCAATTTATTTCCTTAAATATTCCAATGAAAATACTAGCAAATTGACATTATATCAAGACTAGGAACCGCCAGTATAAATGCCACTCACATACTAGGACAAATTGCGGAAAATACTTTTTTCCACACTTTGTCCGAGTATTTTTAGCATTTTTTTCTTGATGATACTAATTAAGCGTTTTGATAAATTATACACATAGAAAATGATAAAGCGGATACAGTCTTACAAGAACACTAGCGATGGCCAAGTGAGGCTTTCTTAAGAATATTATCCCAGAAGAATTCTCGGAGGTGTAAAAACCACTCCGTTTTTGCACTATTAGTAAGTCGATAACATGTCGAGGATACATCATTTATGTTTTTAAATATGATATATGTAAAATCAGAGTTTGGTGTTTATTAAGACCAAATACTTACCATGTCGGGATACTACTATGTAGTTTTTTTTCCTAGTTTTTTTCTCATTGTTTACTATGGAGTCACTACCAGGAGAATTTTACTGATGTACCTGATTTTACCAGTCGTCATTGCATCCGGTTGTCTTTTTAAAGACGAATCACATACTTCCTCTGCTGATTGATGACTTATCTCTTGCTATTTTGACAATACTGGTCTCCTTTATTCTGCTTGTGTGGTTATTCCATTCTTTCTTTATATTTTGTGTCCATTTATTTATACACTGTACGTTACATTTTGTTCTGTCTTCACTTCTCTTTCGATCTGTCCGCGTATTTCCTGTAATTCTTCTCAGTACTCTTATCTCTGCCGTTTCCAGTAGCCTTTGCGTTGTGGCTGTGTCACGTCTTGTTTCTGAGGAATATGTCATTATTGTTCTTACACTGTTTTATAAATTCATGACTTCATTTCAATGTTAGTGTGTCTGTTTCGCCATATAGTGTTATTAAGGCATCCTGCCAGTCTATTTGCTTTTTGTACTTGATCTCTCACTTCTTCGTCCAGGTCTCCATAGCTAGACAGTGTAATTCCCAGGTATTTTATTTCCATTACTTGTTCAATACTGATGCCATCAATTTCTATTTTACATCTGGTCGGTTCTTTGCTGACTACTATTGTTTTATTTTTCTGAGATGAGATTGTCATATTCAATTCTTTTGCTCGTATGTTAAATCTGTGGATCAGTCTTTGCAGACTATCGTCATCTTTGGCTATCAATATTGCGTCGTCTGCGTAACAGAGTATTTTTATTTCTTTATTTCCCATTCTGTATCCTCTTCATTTGTTAACGGTTTTGATGATTTCATCCATGATCAAATTGAAGAGCACAGGGTTCAATGAATCGCCTTGTCTTATTCCTGCCTATTTCTATAGGTTCTGTAAGTTGTCCATTTATTCTGACTTCTGGTATTTCCGGTTCTAGCGTCGTTTGTTCTTTCTCTTTATAGAGCTATTCTATGTGTTTTGGTTCTATTAGTTCCTTTACCTTTGTTCTTTGACCTCTTATGAAGCGCCATATTTCCTTTTGCACACCGTAAAAATCATATTCCATTTCTTTCGAAAAGCGTTTCCAGTGATCATTTTTTTTAAACGTCCCAGAAACGCAACTCAACAATATTGGAAATATCGTTTTAAAGTCGTCTACTTTAAAATGTATAAACAAAATTTGTTATTTTATTTATTATATGTTTTGTATTTTGAGAACGATGTTGTGGAAATCGAAACGTCAAAAATAAACTTATTTTAAACTTGTGGCTTACAATCAATAAAAATAGTAATTGCGCTAGGTTGCCACAAGAAAATAGTTTCAGATCTATTTTATTTTATTTAATTTTAGCTCCGTTCATAGCCTGCGATGAGAAAGCTTCCAAAAAAGTTAAAATTACCAAAATAAACATAAAGAAAAGAAAGGCTAAGGAAAAACTGATGGAAGAAGAATGTCAGGAAGAACTCAAGAACAAAGATGACACTTGAAATATACATACAAGACTGAAGGAACTTACACGCAACAACATAGAGGAGATCAGGCTACTAATAGAAATGGAAGGAACAGCGTAAACTAAATTCAGGCTATTATTATATTACAGAAATCTGAACACTGCGCTGAGACTAATGTTTGTTGAATTTTAGCCCCAACTACCGTATGCGCGAAGAAACATGAAATTAACAGCGCAAATACTTAAGAAGATTTTGACTTTACCGGAAAATGCTTAGAATTCCATAGATGGTCAAAATCACCAACGAGACAAAGGTCTGTTTAGTCGAGACATAAAAATTTTTAAGAACATTAAAAACACGCAAAAGTGCATACCTTGGACACATATTGCGGTATGACAAATACAGTCAATTGCAGGTCATCATGCAGGGTAGAGGAGATGGGAAAAATGGAATAGGTAGAAATAAAAAGACTGATTTATTCCACGTTACAAAAGACAGAGGAACTTTGGTCGCTATCCCCTGTTGATGAGGACGGCATAGCAAGAAGAAGGTTTCGAGAAATACAGAGATATTGATCATAAATAGTTAAACTTGAATTTACTACCTCTTACGAGTAACTCACGTCGTATAACTGAGTTATTAGTAACTAAAATTATATATTAAGGGATCACAGGATCCGACGATCCCTTATTGCGAATCCCTTATCTCCATTGAGTGTCACACTTTGTAGAATACTCGTTTTGCGTTAAGTAGAGCCACTGTTTGAATAATAAAGAGTTATTTCTCAAAACGGCGGTGCTAATTCGTTGTTATTACGGAACATAACGGTGCATTCGTTCTCCTTTTCAAGCAATATAAATGTGAATCATCTTTTATACAAAAACCTACGCCAACATTAGCATCCAGAAAAGGGCGACCTTGAGGGCGCCTAACTTCGCGCATTTAAATTTATCAAAATCTGGAGTTAAATACGAGAAGGAATGAAATATTAAAATTGCTTCGCTGGATGGTCGATATTCCAATTTTCCAGCAAAAAATTCTTTTTCCGAAGAATTTTTTTATCCGAGATACCATAATCGTGCTACATGGAGTATAATCCTTTGAAGACGATTTTGATTTAATTTTTTTTGTACACATTTGACATGTAAGACTTAAAAAATATTAAAATCCAAGGAAACAGCAGATAAGATAATAAAAAGTTCTAAAACACAGAGTCTATAAATAAAAATGCTATACAAATATGTGAATACGAAATATTCTTATTAACCTATTGCTTCTTCTTGATGTGCCTATCTGTGACGGATTTTGGCGATTATCATGACAATCTGTATCTTGTTTGAATCAGCGCATAAAAGCTGTATAGATGTTGCGCTGAACCAGGGTCTGAGGTTTCTTAACCAAAATGTCTTTCTTTTTGGACCTTGTCTTCCAAATATTTTTCCATTCACGATGGCTTGTAGGAGGTCACATTTGAATTGATTTCGCATATTGTGTCCGCAATACGCCAGCTTTTGTGATTTGAAGGTATTCAGTACCTCTCAGTTTTTCTTCATTCTTCTAAAAACACATCTTCAGTGGTATTCTTAAAAAACAGAATATATATTAACGATAAAATAAAAATTACAAATGCTATGTAATGCATATACATATTTATTTTTCCAAAAAAAAGTGAAACAATAAAATTTTACGTTTTTTTTTTGTGTGGTACATCCGAAAACAAGGAATGACACAAACGGCAACGTTACACTTAGGGTAATATACCTTGGTCTCGCGTCTGAGCGATTTTACAGACTCGTTTTTCTTATAGCAATAAATTCGTCCAATTCATCTACTAGCTGTGGATGAAATGTGCTCTGGGAAGTGACAACCAGAAAGTCATAATCTCCTTTGTGCTTGGACGTTCCTTTTTAGAACCACTGTCCTGATTTACACGAAGAGTTTCTATAATTTTTTCTATAACTTCGACAATAAAAAATTCATGTGTCATACTTCCCTGTCTTTTTTATCCATCCACTTTATTGCTAAAACTTTACCATTTTAGTACCTAACCTAAAACGTTTCACCACGTTTAAATTTTTTATTTTTTATCCCGTCTGGGAGACCTACTGTATTTTATCTATGTATTAGTAATTACAAATCGGATTCGTCTACTTTTTCTTCTTCTCCTTCTTTTTGAGTAGACATGACTCTGTCTGTTTTTCAATATGCCTCAAGTAAGTTGTCCCTCGCCATCGTTTCTACTCTATTTGTTGTCATTCTGCTCATATGATCGTTCTATTCTACTCTTATATTTCTTACCCACTCTTTGGTGTTTTCCACCTTATCTGTCGTATATCTGTACTTCTAGCTCTACACCATAGTGTCTTACCATCGATTTTTCTAAGAGTTTTCATCTCTGCTGTTTCTAGAATTATTTTTGTCCTCACTGTGTCAGGTCCTGTTTCTGCCGCGTATGTCATTATTGGACTGATGACCTTGTGTGCATGCTAAACATTATTCAGTTGTAATCATTCTGATATAAGATATTAATATTATATATAGAGTAATATATTGCCTGTAAAGAAAATATGGATTGACAAATTTGATTTTGTCTTAAGAAGTATACTTTTTTTAACCGTTTTAACATTTTTATCCATATGCTTACAGTATCGTAAATTTTGAACATGTCGCAGTGAGAATTTAACCGACTATGATGCCTTATTCTACTCGTTTCTAACTATAGCCTTAAATTTTTGCTTTCATTGATTTCTTTTCAGTGACCTAGTCGTCTATCGCATTCTAGTATATTATTTAAGATGGTCACTCCATGTCATCTCAAGACTTTTTCTTCCGCTATTGTATTTTAATGGTCGCCAATATATTATGCGCTTATTTAATCATTCATCATTTGGTTAAATGGTATGACTTGTTTGGGTTTATGTTAACGTCTAGTGTGGTCTATCTTATCTGTATCTGGTGGTAGTGTGTAGATGGACATGAGAGTTTGAGTGAGGCTTGGTGTGTGATGTTGGAGCGGTGGGACCTCGTGAGGTGCATATTCGAAGGGACTAATTGTTTATTAGAAGAAGAGAAGGCTGTTTTTCTTTCTAATGAGCCTCTCGTGAGGAAAGTGTCGTGAGTTGTCTGGGTGCCCCTTCCAATCGGACGCTTCTTCACGGTAGTTGGACACCAAGTGCTAACAAACTATCTCAAGTTTTTCAGTGCTCTTACAATACACTTGTAGTTTTCATTTTTAAGCATAATTTCAGGAACATATTGATAATAAGGGAACTGGTGTATTTGAAGAAGTTTTAGATTTTTAGCTATCTCTTGATTGGACACCTTTCCTAGTTAATCATACCGTTGCTTACATTCAGTTATAGTAAATGTCTGGCAGATCCGGTAACATGGATGTTTTTTTGTGTTTGACCTCCATATATACATTTTTCGTTATGCATTTGAGGATCTGTAATTTTTGGTTGGAATTACCTAATCCAGAATGACAACTAGGAAATCCTCTAGGAAACCATGTCGGCTTGCTTAGCCCTCAGGACGCTGTTATCAAATCCCTTGTCACAGGATACAGCTTACAACAAACGGTGATTAACTCATATTACAAAGATTGCCACATGGCATTGTGAATGAACCTTAGAGAACCGAAATTTAGAGTCTGAATGGAGAACGTTCAGACTCTAAATTGTTCTCCTACGGCTGCTAACATCGAAGTCCAGATGGCCAAATTCGGACTTCTACAATGAATGCTTCCGTTTCTTACGGCGCTTCATCGCGAAGTGACATCATCGCTCTAAAATCATTCTCTTGCCCGAATAAGTAGAAAGATTATTGTTTATTTCACAACATTTTTGTTTTTAAGTACCAAAAATAGGCAAATTTGTGCAATTTGTATGTTATGAACGATTTCCGAGATGGAAACTGAAATGTCAAAAATGCTATGTATATTTTTAATTATCATGGTTATTAATTCTCAGAATTCTCAAAGGAGAGTGTTTTAAACTGTTATGGTTACGACTCTGTAGATTATTTTAGATTTTCTCTATGATAAAGTTACGTATTTACTTAAGTTTCCAATCATATGTTTTTCTGTTCTCCTTTTAACTTCTCCAATTAAAATAAATAGAATAAATTTATTTACTTTATTATAATATTTTAAGTCCAACACACATATCAAAACATTTTTCTTTTCGTCGACTGCTTCACAAATATTATTCTGGCTAACCTTTGCAATCGCAGAGGAGAGAAATCAACTCGGAGGATTCGTAATATTACAGTTACCACGTAATTTCTGAAATTCCTCCGAGCAAAGAATATAAATTTTAGATTGAAAATTAAGTCAGAAAATTTATTAAATTTAAATTAAGCTCTTTGTCTTTTCCTCTCTGTGGGTTTGAATGAATTCTTTGGAAATTGCTCTTCCTGTAGCTTCTGTTCTGACTGTTACAAGTGTTTATTTTTTAATTGTGTGTATTTTATTGAATGACTATCGTATAAAGTATAAATAATAATTTATAAAACGTATACTTTACCGAATATTAAAATAAAATATTTTCCATATTGTTTTTTCTGGCCTTTTTTAATATTGTTATTTTTTGCTTTATTAAGCTGCTTCTGTCAACTTTGTCGGTGGATTATTATAATCACCATCATCATCATTCTGGCTTTACAACCCTATGTGAGTCCTAGCCGCCTCAAGAATTTCTCTCTAGCCTTCCCTATCAATCGCCTTCCTCATCTAAGCACTTATTCCCATATTATAACGAGAAAGCTAACAAGAGTAGATGATAAAAAGCTGTTCGCTTACAAAAGCTTTACGAAGACCACGTTGATCAATTCAGAAGCTTCATTAGGAAAGGGTAAGGATGTAGTTAATAGACAAATAACACATAGATAAATAAAAGGTAGATAATAAAAAGATAATAATTTGATAATAAGAAATACTAAATACAGCCAAACTGCCCGGGGGTAAAAGTGATAAACCTTTTTGTATCTTTTTTGGGGTCCCAAAATTAATATTCTCAGCAATTTTAGCTTGTTCGTATGATTTTTAGGGTTCAACTCTCTGACGACTGGACTAAAAACCGGACAAAAAACAGCAAAAATCCAACAAACTGATAGCCAAAAGTAAATAAACTAGAATCGTCACAAATTGTATTTAAAGCGTCTTTTTTGTACCTATCTCTTTTCGATGTATTGAGTCTGGAGCATTCATAAAAATATCATGTGTCTTCACTTAATAACAGGCGGTAGCTAGTTTCATTCGTGGAAGACCATGATGCTAGATAAAGAGTATGTGTTTGATCTCGCCAGGTATTAATGGCTCGCGGGTAAACAACCATGTGCTCAAACTGTAGCTAGTTTTAAGACTGCGTCTTTAACTTCAAGAATCGTTGGTAGTTTCTCCATAACATAATAAAACAACATCACAACAACGTTTTTAACAACCAACATCCTGAGATCTATTCTTTCCAAAACCATACTAAACAACACACAGTAGAGTTTAAAGAGTTGCTTAAATACAACAATTGCTTCTTCTTGTTCGTGTGCCTCATCCTTTAAGGATATTGGCGATCATCACGGCCCATTCTAATCTTTTATTATTTAATTAATCTTAATTTTCGGATTAGAAATCGAAACTTTGTAGTTGTCAAGGCAACTCAAATATATGCGTATATCTTTTCGTTTACTTAAAGTTTTTCTCCGTTGTTTTTATGCTCTCATAAAAAAATGTAGTAGACCTTATTTACCGATGAACTCAACTCGAATAGTTCTAGCATTTACTCTTCGGTTTCTTTTTGTCTTTGGGAATTACGTATCCCTTATTCACTTCTCCGTGAAGATACAGCAACAAAATTGTCGATATCGAAACATTTAAGAGGCAAGAAACTCGTTTTGATTACATAACGAATCAAAGACTTCGGTTTACCGCTTGAAATAAGTTCGCATGGCATGAATGCATAACTCACCTTTTTCATAGACTGGTTCGTGTTCCGGTCCGGACGAAAACATAAATTACTTGGAAATATCGACAGTTTAATAATTCAAAATATGCAGACCAAGAATGGTTAAAGTTAATAGCAGGTCTCTGTATTTTTTATGGTGTTCAGCGAAGACTTTTATTGCGAAGTTTAGTTTTAAAAATTGATATTCTTGTATATTTTAGCAGTTAAAGTTAGTTATACCAGAAAGTTAAAGTTTGAGTTTTAAAATAAGTATATAAGATGTGTCATTTTTATAGCTAATTCCCCTTTCAGACTTAATTATCAACATAACTATACTATAATAAATTTTATTATAAAAAATATATAGAAAATATAAAATTTAAGCAATTACCCTTTCTGGAGATTTCTGTATGTAAGGACTATTTGATAATTAGATATGAAATCAAAGTAGACAAACAAGTAAGGTACATTAATTGAATCGGTGACAACAAAAACGTTCTAAGTCATGAAAACCATTTTTGCGGAAAACTGGAAACAACTGTATAAATCTGTATTAGTCATTTAAATAAACACCAAAAAATTTGGAAGTGTTTTTGGCACTTAGATGTATTGTTTGATATTTCTTAGTGCAGAATAATATGTGTATATATGATACAAATATTCAAATTTTGTCGACTTAGAACTTTTTTGTTTACATTCCTTAAGATGGCACAAAAACATTCATCTTGAATAATTATATAAACATAAACATTATATAAACATTACCTGATTCTATTCTACTTCTTTTGTCTACTCTCAATCTATATACATATTTGATGGATCCCCTAGTTTCTTGTTTTCATAAGTTTCATACAGTATCCATTATCAACAGTATTTAAAAGTAACTTCAACATCATGTAAAATCCACAATATATATTTCATAACTTCATATATCTTCTTCTTCTTAAGGTGTCATGCATTTCTGCGTAGGCGTCCACCGTACATCGTCTTGTCAGGTGAGAAGTTAAATATACTGGATTAAATAATTCTGTTTTTAGCAGCATTGCGAAGCATTTCATAGCTGTGGATTCCTGTCCATTGTCGAATATTGCGCAGCCATGACATTTTTTTACGTCCGAGACCTCTCCTACCCACTATTTTCCCTTCGAGTATCAGTTGCTGAAAAGTGTATCGTTCTCCTCGTATAATGTGCCCCAAGTATGCAGTCTTCTTACTTTTTACATAATTAAAAAGTTCCCTATCCTGTAAGCCCGCTCTTCTGAGTACTTCCTCATTTCTGACCCTGTCCGTCCATGATATTCTGAGCATTCGACGCAGGCACCACATTTCGAACACTTCAAGTTTGTTAATGGAACTGGCCTTTAACGGAACTGGAACTTCATATATAGTCAATACAAATTATAATACATTTAATACACTTTATTAATTATTCCAATCTTCAACAAAAGATTTCAAATTTGGATCCGACGATATCCTCACATCCACAATACTCTTCTTGATATATTTCCAATAAACTTTCTTTTTTCCTAAAACTAAATTAAATATCAGTATTTGACTGGTATGGTACCTCAACTTATTTGAGACAAATTTTCTAATACAGTCCACCTGGCTTTTAATATATGTACTCATTATATAAACCCTATTCATTTAACAAATTTCCAATTGTCAATAGAAGCACGTGAAAGCCAAACAGGGTCGTACTGATGTGTATCATATGATTTTAAAAATTTTTTTTTTTGAAACTGTTGGTGTAAGCATTTCTTGAAATTTAATCATTATATCACAATTAAACTAAACTCTAAAAAATAACACGACCAGTAAATAACTTAACAATAACTAATAACATAAATATAACACAATATATTAACTTATAAATCAACACGGTACAATTTGAATTTAAAATACTGGCAAGTGTGGATCTGTAACATGAGAATCTGTCTGGCTTAAGGTAATAAATTATATTTAATAGCCTCTTGACGAATGACACGGCGAATATCAACACGTGCTCATATTTACTGATGGGAATTTGCTAAATAAATGTACTTTAGAATTTGATTTAAGTTAACACGTGGTTTAAAATTCCAACACAACATTGAAGAATCGTTCACACTAGTATTACTAATTAAATCAATTTATTTTAATCTTAAATTATATACAAATTTCACGTTGTCGAATAGAGATACTAAACTTATAACCATAAGTGACTATAAATTTGAATTCGTTAAAATGTTGCAGAAATTTATTGTACAGACTTACTAATGTCGACGTGGACGTTACATCTTGTCTTGGTACATTATAAACTCAAAATAAGAATAAAATTTACTGTTACACCGTTTAAATAGTACATCAGTTGCCGGCAGTCATGCCCATATCCGGCGCTTAAATGTCATATACCAGAATTGCCAACCTCATTATTAATTTAATAACTCAGTTAATTTCTGGAATTTGTTGATTAATTTGCTATCAACAATTTATCTATTTCTCTAGTTTCCACATCAATATATTAGAACTTAAATTGAAAAAGTTTTACACATACCATTACAGATGACGAACCCACACCGACAATAAGTTTTTTCAAAGTTTTTCAAAAAAATTGTATATTTATTACATATTTGGATTAATATTTTGTTACCAAATACTCACCTAAAGTTTGTTTTGTAATTCTAACTTTTTAAAAAATTTTAAAATTTTAAAATTTTCTTATATAAGAAATTTTTTCAATTATTTCGATTGTCACGTTTAAATTTAAATTTAATTCATTTAGTGATTGTTAAAAGTATGCCAATATTATACATATTAGCTTCTTCTTCTTCTGGTTCCTATCCGTTTCGGATGTTGGAAATCATATTGGCAATCATGACCTTGCTCGCTGCGGCTCGAAACAGCTCCGTTGAGGTTTTCTTAAACCATGTTCTTAAATTCCGCAGCCATGATATTCTCCTTCTACCGGGTCCTCGCTTACCTTTGACTTTACCTTGCAATATAGACTGCAGCAGGGAGTAACGGTGCTGATTTCTCATAACGTGTCCCAGATATTGCAATTTTATGCGTTTGATCGTAAACACAATCTCTGGTTCCTTCTTCATTTTTTCTAGAACTTCCTTGTTCGTGATTCTTGCTGTCCATGATATTCTCAGCATTCTTCTATAAAGCCACATCTCAAATGCTTCAAGTTTTTTAATAGTGGTGTCTGTAAGCGTCCATGCCTCCGCCCCGTACAACAACACAGAGAAAACATAGCATCTCAAATGTCTCATTTTTGTATCCAGGGATATGTTGTGACTTTTGAAGATGGCGCTCATTTTGTTAAAGACCGTTCTTGCCTTTCCTATGCGGCACTTTATTTCCTGTACATTGCTCCACTGTTCGTTTATAATAGTTCCCAGGTAGCAATACTGTTTTACTCGCTCTATCTGCGTCCCATTAATGTATAGATGAGCCCCATTTATATTCTCCTTGCTGACAATCATTTGTTTGGTTTTGTGGGTATTAATGTTTAGTCCGTACTGTTGACTGTACTCGTTTATTCTGTCCATTAGCCTCTGAAGTCCCTCTAAACTATCTGCTATCACCATGGCGTCGTCGGCATATCTAACATTGTTTACTCTTTCACCATTTAGAAGGATGCCTTCGTCTATTCCGTAAAGAGCCTCGTTAAAAATTTTTTCTGAGTACATATTAAATATCAACGGCGATAGAATACATCCCTGTCTAACTCCGCGTAGTATTTTTATGTGATCTGTTTCTTCTCCGTTAATTTTCATGTATGCGGTCTGATTCCAGTATAGTACTGAAATTATTCTGAGGTCTTTGTCATCCAGGTCTGCTTCTTTTAAAATGTTTATCATCTTTTGATGTTGAACTCTGTCAAATGCCTTTTCATAGTCGATCAAGCACGCGTATACGTCGCAGTTAACGTCCCTGCATCTTTGAATCAGTACCTGTACTCCGAAAAGTGCCTCTCTGGTACCCACTGCGTTAATGAAGCCGAACTGTCTGTCTGATATTTGTTCCTCGCACTTCTTATAAATTCTTCCATGGATGACTCTAAGAAACAGTTTCAACATGTGGCTCATTAGGCTGATTGTTCGATATTCTTCGCACTTTTTAGCCCCCTGTTTTTTAGGTATCGCTATGAATTCTGATTCTAGCCATTTATCAGGGATGATTCCTGTATTGTATATTTTATTGAAGACAGCCGTGATCCAATTTATTCCTTCATCCTCCAAGAGTTTTAAAAATTCAGCTTCGATATTATCAGGCCCTACAGCTTTTCTGCTTTTCATCCGTTTTATTGCTTCTTCTACCTCGGATTTAAGTATGTCCGGGCCCGTCATCCTCTCTGAAAATGGATGCCTATAATCCGTTCTTTGATCTTGAAAAAGTGTCTCCAAATATATTCTCCATTTGTCCTTCATCTCTTGGGTGTCAATGATTAATTTTCCATTGGTGTCTATGAGTTTCATTTGTGTTCTCTTTTTAAAAGTACCCGTTATTTCTTTTACCTTTTTGTGTACATTAAAATTGTCATGCTTGGCCACATATTGCCACATATTAGCTTACAATCTCCATTTAAATGTTTAACTACTATTTCAGTAAGATATGTTTGCTTCAAAACTAATTAACTTTAGTTACAACACTAAGAAATAGAAGAAGAACTGTCACACTTTAACCTACATTAGCTTGTCAAATTTACCTTTTAAAATACTAGTAGACAACAAAAAAACTCAATTTTACCAGTTCCTCTCCTACAAAGTGATGTAGTGCCAATAAGCCCCCTTTTTTAAAATTTAATGTCTGTTTTGTCCTTTTAATTGTGTTCTGTTTGTCCCTAAATGTCCTTAATTGTTTTAGTTTTATGATTTTAACATATTTATGACATTACAATTTTCTCCCAAAACATAAATCAAATGCACTTTATCAAAAAACTGTTTGACCTGAAGATGCTTTGCAAAGTGTAGAAAGCGAAACCGGTCGTTTTGGTAGTAAAATTAAACTGATTGTGAGAGTCTTATTTTATTTCTTTTACCTAAAATCCAAAATTTTAGATTGATTTAATTAATACCCATCTTAAACTGAACCATACTAATGAAAAACGGAATAAAAAGTTTAAAATATTAAGAGGTTAAAAAATAAACAACATTTTTCTGTTTTTCTCAAAACTTGAAAATATCACTTAGTCCCTTTAAGAAATAATCGATCCAATTATTTATTGCAATAGAATATTTGTGATATTAACATTTTTGGATGATTCTATTTATCTCAATATTTTTAATATACGTCTTTTATCATGGTACAATACACAAGGTATGATACATAATGTTCCAAAATCGGTTCGCTTTCGCGCATGACGTAGTCAAGAACGCTTATTCCCGCAACATTTGAATGTAGTTGTATAGGAAAGACTTTTAATTTTAAGTTTTTTTATATTATTTGGCTAATTTAATTATAGTAATTATAAAGAGATGATAAAATTATGTTATTATAATATTTAATCATAAATAAAATTTTGAAGTTAATTTAAGTTTATTGATTTTTGGTACAGTTATTTTGTTAACATAGATATCCTTTATAAAGCAAGTTTTAATTATCTTTTATTACACGTAGGTACAGATTAATTAACTTAGACTCCAGAGTTTGCTATTTGAGATGTTTAAAAAGATACAAAAAAGTGGTAATGAAGGTACACACAATTTTTATGTATATACCTACTGAACTAAACACAAAATCAAAATAAATAATGATAAAGTCAACTTTATTTATATCGAATGAGCTAGCTGGCCATCGAATATGAGTGTAGTGAGGTCACACAATATTGCACAACATTTTAAATTACATCTTTTGTAATATTCACACATAAAATTATCTTGGTATTGTTTATAATAATGATAACATTATATATTTTAATAATGATAACATGATCTAACAAAGAAAAATATGTTATTTTAGAAGATGCTAAATTGATTTCCTCCGAAACAGTTCTTATTGCAAATTGCATAGCAGGCTGAGGATAAAGATTTAGACTTACGTCGTTGACCTAGAAGTAGTAAGAAGCTGCTCAACATACTTTTTGGACTCTCTGTGTTCGGCTCTTTGTACGCGTTTCTTTTGGTTGGTTAAAAGGGTAGCCGATTTTGATTTAGGCAAATAAAGACTAGGTACTGCCTCGGGTTTGAGTTTTAGACCCTTTTTAGAAACGTAATTTAAAAATTCCTGTTGTAGATTTCTTTGGTAATTTTCAGTTTTAAAATGTTTAGAACAAATTCTTGCAGTCTTACAATTAAAATTATCCTATCTACAACAAGATATAATCCACAGTTTTCTGGTCACATTATCTTTAGGAAATGTATGAAACCTAAAGATTTTATCTTCATTGTCACTATTGCAACAAGCAATTGCACAGCGCACTTTGAAAAAGGTACAAAACCAGATATACAATTGCAAATAAAAACTTTTTACAAAACAGTTTTACAAAAAAAGTACTATACAGTATAAAAAACACCACAAGTACACACAAGTCTCAGACACAGGAGCGCCTTACCGGTAATTTTTTACGCGCTCGTCTGGGATAGGGCCGCCGGTTAAATTTTACCCATCAAATTTTTTAAGCACTTACGAAGTGGATATTTGTATAAAGACACATATGTAAGCATATATCTAAATTATTTTTCTATTATAAAATAGATGACTCAGTCAGTATTGAGTTACTGTAAAATATATTTTTTATCTCACAACTTGCAATTTGCAATAGTCACCATTGATAACCGATATTATTGTTGAACAATTGTTTTTATACAAGCTTTCTGTCTTGCCGGTGTAAAGTCGTCTGAAGTCGATATTTATTGTGTTTTGCGTTTGAACTAATTTGTGTCTTATTTTCATATTATTATATTGTTTGATAAGTAAATTTTGCATATAATAATCGGTAGGTTATAGTAATGTGTATATTTTTTATTTTACATACCGGAATCAGAATTAGCAAATCTACTACTATTTACCTATTCACAGTATTTCTTCTGCAGAAAATTTTTAAATTTCAACAGATTTGCATACAAAAAGAGTACTTATATTATTAGTATATGTATGAAAACAAAAACAAATATTTCGCCTGAATCCCTAGGAAGAGTAAAGGTTTTACGCTACTGAAAATATATTTTTTATTCAATTATAACCAAAACAAAACATTTTAAAAAAAATTAGATCATTTTTTGACCCTAATTTCAAAATTAATGTCTACGTTAAGCTGTAATAATGGGTTCGAGGTGGTCAGGGCGGTCTTAACTACGTCACACTCCTGGGTCAGCTGTCAAATGTCATGCGCAATATCATACCTTGTGTATTTATTGTACCATGGTCTTTTATAATACTTGAACACTACAATACTCTTCACAACTCCTAAATGTTGGAACAATAAAATTTGGGGTAGCTCGCCATCCAAGATCATATGACATCCCGACTAGACTATTGCTATAATGTGGATAGTTGAATAATTACTTGATGTAGTCAGAACTTACAAGGTAAAGGTATGTGTCAAATATAAGTAATTGAGACGTATCCCGAATTTCCTTAGTGAGCGGTTCCCGAAGTAATCGAGGAAAACCACTAGTCACTAAGCTAAAAATGACTCTATATTAATTAATTTAATATTTACGTATCAAATCCATATTAAGACAATTCTTTTAGAAACAATATTAGCTATTTAACTTTTTTTAAATAAAAACAGTTAAGATGTCGCTTTTGGCATTATCCAGATATCTTCTTTTTATTTCTGATGGAGTATCAAAACCTTACTGCTAGAACAGCTATGATGAAACTTTTAGCAATTTGGAAAAATTCTAGCATAACAATACACACAAAACTAAGGCTGTGGACCTTAAAGAAAGCAGATAAAAATAAACTGGACGCTTTTGAAATGTGGGTATACCGCCGCATGTTGAGAATATCCTGGATTGATCATTGTACTAACGTATCGATATTAGAACAACTTAAAGTAAAGGATAGATTGCTTAATCAAATACAACAGAGATATTTGCAGTATTTTGGACACATTGCTAGAAGAACAGGTACGATGGAAAAACTGATAGTCGAGGGTAGAGTTGAAGGAAAGAGGCCTAGGGGAAGATCTCCAAGCTGTTGGGTAGATCAAACAAAAATACTGATTAACTAAGGGTTACATTAAGCCGAAAAACTAGCCCAGGGAAAAGAAGGATGGAGAGAAATCGTGCAAAAACTGTAAAGGCCTGATGGTGTCACCACACCCCAAAAGGGATTAGGACTGAGGAGGAGGATTAAAACTTTTGCCATTTCGCTTTTATAATAAGATGCATAAAAATATTACCGGCTAAAAGTAAGCTGGTCTCTTCAAATGATACTCTTTTAAAAGTAACATTTTCATAAGCGATATTTTGAAAAAGTTGACTGAAATTACTTTTAAAAGAACTCTTATTATAAAATGGACATGAATTGTTAATGAATGCAACCGTATACGCATTATATTTTTTTTAGGCTAATCACCTAAGTGGTTTTTTCGATTACCTAGGGATCGAGGACTGCTCAGTCGCGAAATTGAAAGATCCGCCTAAATTACCATTAGTAAACAAAATACAGATATTTTAAATGTGAAACAATAAAAATATTTTTATAGAAAAGGCAGGTGATCAAAATTAATCTTTTTTTTTACATCCTTTATTTATTGTAATCTATTTCTACAATAAAAACAATAATCAATAAGTTTATCACATAATTAACACAAGGGAGATCCATCCAGTGACAAACATCCTTTAAGATAAATTTCTAATATATATAAATATTTGAAATATAAATAACACTTTACAAAGACATTTGATAACATATTAAAAAATAGCAATAGTTAAAATACACACACAATTATAAGTTATAGGTATATATAGTATAAGGTGTAGCTATAAAATGATAGAGTATACGTTTATGTATGTAAAGATATAGAAAGGTCTAAGGGATCACGACGTTTTAGTCTTCCGCTTCTCGGTCGCTTAAGTAGGTCTTGGGCAAGCGTATTTGGATGGTTCAGTAGTCTATTTTTGTAAGTGCCACTGATTAAAACAACGGTGTCTTTAATATTTTGGATCTCAAGGTCTCGTTGTATAAACATAATTGGGCACATACCACGGTGCATTCGTAATATGTCTCAAAACTTTAGATTGGAAACGCTGAAGTTTCAGTAAATGAGAATTAGATGCTGTACCCCATATCTTTATACCGTAGGTCCAAACTGGCTTTAGAATACATTTATACAGTAATAATTTATTACGTAGACTTAATTTGGATTTTTGGTTCATGAACCAATACATTTTCCTGTATATTAATCCTAGTTGCAGTCGCTTTCCGGATGTCGTTGTCCAGATGTACTTTCCCCAATTTAGTCAGCTGTCAAAATGTACTCATCACTTTTTTTAGGTATTATGGTATTGTTTATGCTCATAGATGGTACACTCTCTTTTCGTAAAGTAAATGTTATATGTGCTGATTTGCTGCTATTTACTTTAACTCGCCACAGTTTTAACCATTATTTTAGTTCATTTAAATGAATTTGTAAATTTTGATAGGCTGTAACAGGAACCGAGCTAGAAGCCATTATCACAGTATCATCTGCATAGGTAGCAATTGTGTTGTTTACTCTTGTGGGAATATCTGCCGTATAGAGTAAGTATAAAGTTGGTTCCAGTATACTCCCCTGAGGTACTCCCGATAGAATTGGAGATATGTTTGATACTGCTTCATTGTATCTGACCTGAAAATATCGATTGGTAAGATGTCAGAAGTACATACAGAGAATGAGGAAAGTGTCTTTTATTTTAGATAGCAGCCCCTCATGCCATACTTTATCAAATGCTTGTGAGACATCCAAAAAGGCTGCAGTGCAGTATTCTTTCTTTTCAATCGCATCTCTTGCTACTTTGGCAACTCTATGTACCTGCTCAATTGTTCCATGTTGTTGCCTGAATCCAAACTGATAATCAGGTATTAACTTTTGTCTGTCGATTATAGAATTCATTCTTTGAAGGATTATCCTCTCAAATATCTTAGAGATAATGGGAAGCAAACTGATTGGATGATAGGATGATAGTTCGTGTGGATCTTTATTTGGTTTCGGTATTAGAATAATTTTTGCCATTTTCCATTGAAACGGAAAATAGCCTAACTTTAGTATAGCGTTAAATATGTACATAACCAGCTGAAATCCTTCTTCGGGTAAATTTTTGCAGATTTTTCACGATATTAAATCATACCCTGGAGCTTTTTTAGTATTGAGATGTTTAACCATCTCTTTAATTTCGTTAATTTTGATATTTTCTATAGGAGGTGACATCTGGTACGGTGCATCTAAGTTCTTGTGAATAGGGTGCATCTAAGTTTTTTGTGCACTTTTCTTTTTTATCACTTTTGTCTTTGGTGTGTCTTTTGTCAGATTGTATTTTATCTTGAATTAATTTAGTATAATTATTAATACAAATATTAGCTAAAATAGGTAACATTAAATCAATAAAAACTTCAGTTTTAGGTTGATTACATCAACATATATCTCTAAAATAAATTTTATCTTTATTCTGATTTAAATATTATTCGACGATTTTAATTGATATTAACTGATGATATTCTATTTGCTACCCTCAGGAGGTTCTGAATTTAAGTAAAAAACGTTCCAATGAGTTCTCAAAAGGATTAATCAAAGCACTTAGCAGACTCTGGCTTTAATATAAAATTTATTTGGGTTAAGGTACATATTGGATTCAAAGATAATGAATATGTAGATTACTTAGCTAAAATCAGCATAATATCAGGCACTTTATTGTCATATTCTTTATGTGTATCAGATGCCATTACAATTTAAAAAAAAATCAGCTATCGACATGGAAAGATCAATGGAATCTTTACTGCTTTACAAACCCAACAAGATACACCACTTTACAACCAGTTATTCCACAAACTACTTGGTTTAAGAATTTTAAATCTCCACGTAAATATATAACTACCATAAATAGACTACGCTTTGGACATGCTTGTTATCCAAGGCATTTATATAAAATAAATGTAATTGCAAACATTGCGGAAAACTAGGTGATCTTGATCACATCTTTTTTGAATGTCCTAAGTTTCAACAGCATTCAAACTCTCTCTGCAAAAAATTAATTGAATTTAATATGTATGCACCATTCAATATCCAGTCGCTACTGGCTACAGGCCCACAACAAGTATATAATATCATAGATTTCTTGTCAGACACATGCACAGTTCTATAGAATTTGTACGCGAGAATGGAATTTTTCATGATCGTGTGGAAATTTAGATTTGTATTCTTTGTTTACCCTAAATGTTATAACACCTTATCCGTGGTCCAGTTTTGTTTGTCTACTAAGAATGTCTTGATGGGCCCCTAGACGAGAAGCAAGTGACACTGTAAGTTTCCTTGTCGTATATTCTTCTATTAATTATCCGTTAGTTTTCGATTAGGGATAGAGTTGTGTATTTGTCTGATTGGAAAATCAATTGCAACTGGCTGAATGACTAATGTCTATGCCATAAAAAAAAACTGATGATATTTACTTTTTAAAAATTGTTTTTACACTCTTTAGAAAGTAGTGTTTTGTAATGTATTATGAACTATGGTAGTAATTTGCACAGTAAACATTGATGGAACAGTTTAACTACCCCTATTTAAAACTTCAAAATAGCTTTGTTCTTCTGTATCTTTAACCTCGTTATTAACAATAGCATTTAGGCATATTGTACATGATAATTTTGTTGAAACTTTAAAACTGATATATCAGGCTACATACTGTAGTGCAGAAACAAAGTATTTAAGTATTTCATAATTACTTTCTTTATACGTTTTTAAATGTAAATAAGAAAAAAGCAGAGTATGGAACACTTGGGCGAGACAGGACGGGAAATTTGAACTACTCTGACGTCACTGTCGGTAAGCGTTGAATCTGCATTACCGACGGAGCATGAACCTTAGCCAAGACCGGAACCATTTGTCAACTGTCAATTCTTCTTCTTTTCCTTATCTAATGTCGTCGATTCTTCTTCGTCTGTCAACTATCAATTATTCTTCTTTTCCTTAGCTAATGTCAGCAGTAAATAATGGAATGAAACCAAAATCTCCGAAAAACGTATAGTTTTAAAATTTTTTAATACCTTATTACAATGTACTACATTTTTAACAATCTTTCTTTTTTTCAGGTAAGCGAAATATGGATCTGTAGGTGAATAAAATAATCTGAGTAAACTGTGGGTATGTACAAATTTTTTGTTATCGATCATACCTGTTTATGTAAATTTTTACTTATTTTTATCTATCATCCTCATTTTCTTTTGTTTTTGTTTTTTTTTTTTTGGAAGCCGTCTATTATAAATTAGACGCACTATGGAAAATCTCTAACAAGTAGCACAAGTGAGCTTAGTGTACAATAAAACCATTACTATACATACATCTTCCATATTTTTGTCATACTCATTCAAGAATTCTGACCAGCGTGTACTGGTCTAATGGATGGGTACTACTCGTATATATTTTTTGCGCCCAAAGTATTTTGTAGCTGATCCTTCTCTGGGAAGTTTAACAACTCTTTATTGGCATGTATTTCTCGATGACCCGACCCATACCAGTGTCGCACAATATTTATTTGTCTACGCAAGGAAGTAAATGCCAAATAATGTAGTGATTATCGAACGATCAGTCTAATGTCACATACCTTAAAAACCCTGCTAAAAATCATCCATAATAGAATACACGCTAAGCTGGAGATGGATATTAGTGATTCCCAGTTTGGATTTCGGAATGGAGTGGGCACAAGGGAGGCACTATTTTCTTTTAATGTGCTGACCCAGAGATGTTTGGATGTTAATCGAGATCTTTATGTATGCTTTATAGACTACAACAAGGTATTCGATAAGGTAAAACATGACCGACTTACTGAAGTACCCAAAAACAAGAATCTGGATGTGAGGGTTGTAACATTGATATCAAATTTATACTACAGTCAACGATCAAATGTGAAAATTGGAAGAGAAGTGTCAGAAGAAGTGGAGCTAAGGAGAGGGGTCAGGCAAGGTTGCATACTGTCGCCGTTATTATTTAATGCTTATTCTGAAGAAATCATACAAGTAGCTTTGGTAAACGAGAAGGTCGGCATAAAAGTGAACAGAAGTTTAATTAACAACATTAGGTTTGCTGACGATACAGTCATAATAGCCGACAACTTGGAAGACTTGGAAGAATAATGAACAAAATATTAAGATATAGTGGAGAATACTCTTAACATAAAAAAAAACAAATTCATGAAAATTAGCAAGAACAACAATATAAACGAAATATTAACGGTAGGCGGCCAGCAGATTGAGAGAGTAAAAAGATATACTTACTTGGGAACGATAATCACAGAAAATAACGATTATACTGCAGAAATAAGAGTGAGAAAATGACAACTTCGTGAAAATGAAAAAGATTTTATGCAGCAAAGATCTGACATTGGCCCTCAGAATAAGGCGACGCGTCTGTGAAGTTTTCATAGATTTAATAATGTTTGCTTCGTCTCCTTTGTTAAATATTGATATTAACGTAGCCTTTTTCAAGGATCTGGTAAAAGTGATTTTTTTCTTACTTAACTTTTTAAATTCGAAAATATCTCTCTACCAAAACTCAATTTTAAATTTATCGGGCGAATATTCTTCTTCCGACATAATTGAGGAATGCATCCGACAATTCATGCACTCGTTTCGAATTAGGAAATGTGAATATTAGGCTCATTCTCAGGTTTCCTTAATAACCGACTTCATGAACGAGAGACAAAACGACCCGTTGAACCATTCTTAATGGAATCTTAATATCCGGTCGCTGCAGAACTAAGTCAGGGACTACTATGCAATTCAATTCTCATTAACAGGACCGGAGCGAACAATTATAGACTTCAATGGGGTGAATAATTTTGCATCAGATTAAGCCGAGGGTTTAGAACTTATAGTATACTTTATATTCCTACTGGTTGTAGACAATTGAATATCCTGCTAAAATCATTACATATGCATAAAACATATAAAATATATTTATTTAAAATGGTCGTATTTAAAATGTTAGTTTATATTGTTCTGAAGCAATTTTTTGTGGAATCTTAAAGTAATTACTGTTTAAATGGGAATAAGCCACAATTCAAGTTTAAAATAAGTTTATTCACGTTTCAATTTCCCTTTCGGAAATCGATATCAAAATACAAACATTATTAAATTTAAAAAATTGTTGTTTTTTGTTAGTTGGTGAAAAATTCTTCTAATAATTTAATAATATCTGACTCATTTATATTGACAATCCCGACATATATTATACATTTTAAAGTAGACGACTTCAAAATGATATTAAATGAGTTCCTGGGACGACTTTACAGTAGAATAGTTCATTCAATTACATGAATATTACATTTACATTTACAATCACTAACAGGAGAATTTTACTGTCATAAAGATGTTCTCCATAATGTGTAACACTTTGCTAAATTTTAGGGATAAAATAAATATATGTGTTACATTTTTTTTAATACATAGTAATCTTGCATAATGTTATTTAACGTAAATTTCTTTCACCTACTTGTTTAATATTTTTTTCTGACAAATACTACCGTGCTAAGGATAATTTATATTCAAAGTAGATATACAAAGTACTAAAATGTCACTTTTAATTTTTGTTAAAAAATACTTCGATTAAACTAGAACATTTTATCAATTTAAATAGTGGCGCTTAGATTGACCATAAATGAGAGTGTACCGGTTTTGAGACGTCCGCGATTAAGGGTTAAAGTTAGGGTTTTGGTAAATATATTTAACTTTTTATTTTCAAATTAAAATACTTGTATTAAAAATAAAATAATTGTGGGAAACATTTTAATTTATTTATGTACGGTTTCCAACCATTTCTATACTTTTTATTAATTATAATTAAATTACAATCGGCATTCCTAATGATCATTGGGCTCATTTGCTTAATGTGTTTAGGATTGTTGTAAGCGGTTATATTATATTTTACCTCTCAAACACAACAATTAGAAAGTGTCTTACATATTGATCTAAACTCTAGACGTAAGTTGGATATTGATGAATTAATTGCAAATGTGTATAAATACCTTACCATAGAAAGAGACAATGGTGGACCTTTCAAGTCATTATTATGTATGAATTAATGCGTTTGTGACGCACTCGGAATAAGTGAAAGTAATTTAAAAACTGTAATGAAGACTGTCAGAGATTTTCAAGAAGATCTTACGGTGACTGAGTATCACGAAGACAAGAAAACTACTCATAAACATTCTAGGAGCATTGGCTTACCTGATGGAGAAAAATTAGAAATTCACAATATTTTGAATCGAATGCATGAAAACAATCAACATGTCCGTTTAGATACTTTACTGGCCAAAATAAGAGAAAGACAAGTTTCTGAAATTAAGAGGACTAGCCTTTGGAAAGTGTTGAGAGACTTAGGATTTAAGTTCAAAAAAGGAAATAATAGGTTACTTTTATGCGAAAGGAGTAGTGTGGTTCACAAAAGAATTAAATTTTTGAGAGAATATACTAGACGTTAATCTGAAAATGCAACATTCGTATACTTAGATGAGACATGGATATTTGTAAAGGGTAGAATTAAAAGAATTTGGCAAGACGACAACATAAAATCAATAAAACACACATATAGCGAAGGCAAAAGACACATCATTCTTTATGCAGGAGGGAAAGAAGACTTTATAGAAAACGCAGATTTGATTTTTTCTTCAAAATCAAAATCTGCTGATTAACATGAAAACATGAATGCTGATATGTTTGTTAATTGACTTGAGGAGAAACTGTTACCAAGTCTGAGTGAAACAGCAGTTCTAGTTTTAGATAATGCACCTTACCATTCGGAGATTTTGGAGAAACAGCCAAAACAGTCGTGAAACGTACCGAGCATAAAAAATGGGTTAGTTAAAAATAATATAAATATTCCGGAATACGCCTTCAAATCAGAGTTACTGGAAATTTCAAAGCGTAATGAAAAACCAGCAGTTTATATAGTTGACCAAATTGTATCAAGTTATGGACATTAAGTACTACGGTTAAGGAAGTTTCACTGCCAGTTTAATCCCATTAAACACATCTGGGGTATATATAAAACGTATTATGATACTAACGTTGGATGCAGTGGATACAGTGACGATGCAGTTAGGGAAATGTGGCAAGAAGCTCTTAAAACTGCAACTCCAGAAATATAGACCAAAACTGTAAATAAATGTGAAAAATTAATAGAAGAGTGGAGGATCCGGGAAAATATAATTAGTGAAATGAATCCAGTGAGTATAGATAATGATAGCGGTAGTGAATTTAGTGGCGATGATAATGATTTATAAATTTAAATAATCAGTAAGTACACTTTTATGATTTTATTGACAAAATATTTGTACAGCAGGTTAACCATTATATTTATCCATTCATTATTAGCCAAATAAACAATAATATTTAAAATTCCATTTGAATTTTTGCTTCTTATTTTATACAAATTAACTCTGAAAACTGATAATATAGGTAAAATAAACTAAACAAAGTAAGTGATTACAAAGATTATGGAGAACTCCAATGCAGTTTACCGTGCCTTTTACTGCAACGAAAGGGTTTCTGCGAATTCCACTATTCGTTTAGAGATGTAAGTTGGTTGAATGTACTGTAGTTGTCTTTTTAAAGACGAATCACATGCTAGGTTTTTTTCGGACGGATATTCTTAAGTTAAAGTTCATTTCATGTAATAAAATGAATTATCTTACAATAAAGTCGTCCCAGGAACGCAACTCGACAATATTGGCAAAATAATTTTAAAGTCGTCTACTTGAAAATGTATAATATATGTATGAATTGTCAATACAAATAAGTCAGATAAAATTAAATTATTAGAAAAAATTTTTTAGACAAAATAGATGTCTGTCATGGTCATACAAATAATGCGTCAACAAAAAAAAAATAGTTACAAAATGGAGAATCGGTCTTTGGGAACTCTATGCTACGCAACCTACAATATCTACTTGTCAGATTTAAAGCAGTACTACCGGTACCTCGCTGGGACGTTTTGAATAGTGTTTTGTAGTAGTATTGAGACAATAATCCGACAAACTGTGTAAATATAAAAATAACAACAGTGTTTAGTGTTTCATGTTCATAAGACATGCTAAGATTCAAGAAAGATTCCTCGAACCCCAGATATCCGAGTACAAAAATGAGAGCTAATTTAGGCAGACACGAAGCAACATTTCTGTTTGCAGAAGCTGTCAATGATTCATTCCACATACACGTATATAGTGGTCTTCAATCTGTCAAAGATCTGTCACGCTTTTGATATTGTTTTGTGTACGTTTTCGCACAGTGTTTTTGGTATCCTTATAATCCCAGGTTTGTCACATCCCCACAACTCTATCGTACACAGTCCACATACAGTTTATACACAGGCAATCGAAAAACTTGTATTCACTTGTAAGTAGTACTGTAGTTCTAGGATCTTGATTATGTTTATTTTGTTTCTGTTTTGTGCCCTAGTTTGTTTGAAGTTTTTTTATTAATAAAATTTAGGAGGTAAAAACTAAGAGGTGTCTTTTAAACTGCAATTTGATTAGAAAGATCAACGAGCATTTCTGTTCCGTCCTAAATTAATACTAATAAATCTTAAAACTATAGTTACATTCAATAATGTTTCTACAGGGTCTTTCTTACTTACAGTAATTATTTATACAAGCACGCGTGTACACTAAGCTGCACTATACTCTACTTTTCAACTAATCACTACACTAACTCGAAGGAGGTTACCCTCTTCAGTCTTTTTACTAACTCTGTATTATTTAGGAGTTGGAGGGCCTCGATAGTCACATGTTGATGCAATGTTCGCTCATGGTTGTTGGCACAATTCCTTATTATCTCTTCAACAGTTTCCATCTTCAAGTCTCGATGAATGTAGCTGTTTTTAAAATACCAAGGAGCATCGACGCTGCTCGCTAATACTTTGTTATGAAAGCGTTGTATCGTAAAGATATGGTTATTGCTGGTACAACCCCAGAGCTGAGCACGTCTGATCATACGGTTCTGAGTATTTGTTTATAGTCAAAATTTTATCTATGGAGAATTTTTGAGTTTCTTCCAAGCAACTAGTATAATTTTTTGTATTTCTGTTCGTTTCTCTTTTTTTTTCTTTATATGCACCTTCCAACACAGTTTCGCATTAAGATGCACACTCATATACTTAGCAGTTTCTGCAACAGGGATCTCGTTGTAATTTATTTCAATTGGCATATATTCTATAAAGTTCGAAGTTGTATCGTCTTCTCCACACTCCATTGTCATTCACCGCTCCATACATTGGCCTTTGTACTTTTCTTTCGAAACATCCTAACATGTTTTATAACACATGTTAGGACTAGTCGTATTAATGTTTTGTAGAGTTTTATTTTTGTATTTCTCGATATAATTGCGGATTTATGGAGGAGATTAAGACCAAAATAGCATCTGTTGGCCGTGCAAATTCTGCGGTTTGTCTCTGCGGTAGTATTATTTTCAGTGTTAAGGAGCGCTCCCAGGTATACAAATTCGTTCACTGCTTCGATGACGTCGTTTTCTATAACGAGTGGTCGTAGGATTTGTGGTTGCGTGCTTATTGTCATATATTGCTTTTTCTTATTAGTCAAATTCACATGCACTGATTTGGTCTCTACTCCAGTCATCAGATAGTTGACCCCTAAAAATCATACGAACAAGCTGAATTTTGCAGAGAATATTAATTTTTAGACCCCAAAAAAGGTACAAAAAAGTTTACCACTTTTACCCCCGGGCTTCCCCCTAAGAGGGGAGTTTTAGGGGGGAAAAAACGCAAAAAACGCAAAAAAATTTCAACGCAAAACTAAAATTTCATGCTGTAGGTTTTAAATGTTAGGTTCTAGTAATCGAAACTTCATAGTGGCCAGTCAATGAAAAGGATAGATGGTATTGATATATTGAATAATAAAAATGGCAAAAATCGCGCCACGTTACAAAAACTGTATACGAAAGCTGAACTCTTTACCTTTAAAACGCATCCTGAGTTTTGTCATGCCACTTTTGTATGCCACTTGAATCAAAAGATATCGAATTTTTACCGTCGAGCTGATACAAATTTTATTGAACATTGATTTCGCGCGCGTAACTGACATGTAAATTCGACGGTCATTTAAGCGTTGTTTCTAAGAGAATGGTTCATTCTCCACAAAAAATGCTTAGAAACATTTTTGTGTAAAATTACCTCAGCTACATTTTTATTGGAAATATTTTTTTCTACGGTGTACAGATTCTTGGTAAATCGATTTTTTTGCGTTTTTACCCCTCTTTAACAGGGGTTTTAGGAGAAGCCCCGAGGTAAAAATGGTAAACTTTCTTTCATCTTTTTTGGGGTCCCAAAATTAATATTCTCGGCAAAATTCAGCTTGTTCGTATGATTTTTAGAGGTCTTTAATTAACTTTAAGAACTTTAATTAAAGTTGACCTCCTCACGATCCTAATTCATTCGTGGATTTCGAAAAGGTACAACCCACGTGGTCAGAACCTTATAACCTATTTTTTTTTCTGTTTAATTTCACTGTGTTATTGTTGGTATCAGTTATATGTTTAATATTTTCTTGGCACCCTTTTATTTAATATATTATTTTCAAAGTTTTTTACTTCCTGCTTTTTGTAAAATTATCCTACTGAAGTCTAAAATATGTATTACTTTTCTTTTCTAGTTCCACCCCTGTCTACATTTTCGTATTCAAATTCAATTCTTCTGTGAAAAGGGGAAAGCTACACGAGGTGGAAACGACCTTTTGACTATCTGATGATGAAAATTATAATTCCGCGAAACGTCAAATATAATCGCGATGAAAGGAAATTACGCGATCTATCACTTGGCGGTCCCGGGGGTGGTTTATGTGAAAAGATATGCCCATAATGATTACGACGAAGCGACGGGTTGAATCTGCAACGTTGCACTGCCATCAAAGATCTAACGCTTTTTTCTTTGATTTCGCCATTTCTCTGTTAAGGTGAAAGACTTAATGAATGCGTCAGGGAGCAAATGTAAAAATGCATAATGAAACATTCGGCAAAATAAATATTTGATATATAAAACTTAGTACCATCTTGATAACTGAGACCGACTGAGACCGTGGATGAACTGGATTAACCGTTAAAGTTAAAATTAATAAAAGACCTTGTACCTAAAAAAAACTAATTTATACCATTTTTCAAAGTAAAACCTTGCAGGTCATAATTTATATAAAGTGACGTCACTTATATTTAAAATTTCCAGAACGTCAACTTTAGAGTTCAAATTTTCCTAACACAGCTAATAATACGAAACCCATACGGAACTACTTGATCTTTCATAAGCGTCAATATGGTATAATAATCAGAAAAATGTAATCATCATTATATTTGGAATTTTAGAATTATATTGATTAAATAACCAAAAACATTTGTTATTATTAATAATATAAATTTTATGAAATAACTTTTTAAGTCTAATATTCCACAAACTAATAATTTTAATTAAATAGATTAGACAATTGTACGCAACTGATACGGGAAAACTTCAATTTTAATGACAGTTTAGCGTGTGGCAAAATTGTTTAGTGTTGCCGTTTTTTTAGAGTAAGAATTTTGTTTATGTTTTGATTTCTCACACAATTTGATCAGATAGAATTATAAGTATTTATACATAAAAGTCGAAAAACATTTGTGCCTCACATTAAACATTAATTTAATTGAGTTATACAAGTCAGTTTTTAGTGAAATTTTCACAAAGTGTTTATTATCACCAGATCCACAACCGTGAGTAACTATTTTTATTGGTCATCCTTTGTGAATCCCGATATATGCAACAATTGGTTATATTGCCGTTCATATCAGCAAACAGGCAAAAAAAACTGGTTTAATTTATCATTTGTCGAATATCGATTGTCTACCTACAAAGTATAATTGCTATTTAATTGATTTGGTTTAACTCGAAAATTGGACGAAAAATAATTAATTATGCCTGTGTGTATAAACTGTAAGCAATCTACCATAAACACTCAAATTATAAAATGTTCGGGATGTATGAATTCTTTGCATACTTCATGCATTGGCTTACAGGGCGAGGATGTCAGACGGATTACACGAATGCGTAGTAAAAATATCAAAGTACTATGTAATACTTGTAGCAACGGAGAGGACAAGTTTATTCAATTAAAGCAATTTTTAACGAATCTTGTGGAAACTAAAATGCAGGAGCTGGAAAGGAAAATAGCTAATATTAATCCTACAATACAATCCGAACATCAGGAAGAGATAATCGAAGAAGCTATGGACCGTATTAATCAATCGCACAATATCATTTTGTATAACGTCCCAGAAACTAATTCTGCTATGGAAGATAATAATAAAGTAAATGATATTCTAACTACAATACAAGGTGGTAATGCAAATCCGATTTCTGCAAGACATGTACACAGAATTGGTAAACGATCTAATAAGGCCCGTCTAATGAAAGTGACCTTTTCAACACCCGCGCAGGCTAAGTCTATTTTGCGTATCAAGAATAAATTAGCCACATCTACTTTCTCTGCTATTTCAATTTCTGATGATAAAACACCTCGACAGAGACAATACCTAAATGAACTCCGAACAGAACTGAAACGTCGAACAGACAATGGAGAACAAAATCTGATCATTAAGTATGTAAGGGGTAGACCTACCATAGTCAGTAAAACTGAGAGCTCTTTAAACTAAATGTGTCCAGCAATTCCAGGTCAAGTAAATCCCAACACGTTGAAATTACATGTTATTACCAAAATGTACGCGGCCTTAATAGCAAAATTTCATTGTTTAATGCCAACGTTGGTGATTGTGAATTCGACATCATAGCATTAAGTGAAACGTAATTACGCAGTGATGTTTCGAGTATGGAACTCTTTCCGAATAATTATGTCGTATACAGAAAAGACCGAAAATTCCATGAGGTGGACAAGGTGAAGGGTGGTGGTGTAGTGGTCGCGTTAAAAGATTTCATAACATCTGAAATATTGGACATTACGGCTCTCGACGCACAATTTCCACTTATTGATCTTATTATTGTCAAGTGCCGAATTGGTTACAAATATTTTTATATAGTTGTTGTTTATTTACCTGATAGGTTAAGTTTGGTAGACTTTGAATATTTTATCGATTGCTTAGTGCAATTTGATTACTTAAATAATGACTGCATAGTACTAGGCGATTTCAATGTTTCAAGGTTTATAGATAATGATATGTCTGATTTCAAAACTTCTGTAGTTTTAAGTTTTGCGGGCTCTACTGGCCTTAGACAATTTAACAATGTTGTTAATCACTTGGGTAGACTGCTAGATTTGGTCTTATCGCATTTCAGTTGTGAAGTGAAGCATGATGACTCACCTTTGGTCTATGAAGACTCTCATCACCCAGCTCTTCTCATATCATTTACGGATATATTTGTAAAAGAGCCTAAATTTAGGTATGGTTTGGAGCAATTAACTTACAACTTTAAAAAAGCAAATTTTCCTGCTTTATATCGAGAACTGTATGAAACGGATTGGAACTCTCTGGATACTTCTAATGACGTTAATGAAACTTTAAATAACTTTTATGATAAGATTTTTTCTGTGTTCAATAAGTATATTCCAGTTTACAAAAACTTTAGCCATAAATACCCACCCTGGTTCGATGCTGATATCATTCACAACATCAAATTAAAAGCAAAGTTTGGAAAAAAGTTTAAACGATTCAAAAATCAGTGTGATTTGCTTGAGTTTCAACGGTTAAGACACCTTGTCAAATCAAAAATCAGTTTGGCCTACAATGTATATGTCGAGAATATCCAAATTGCTTTATCCATCAACCCCAAGAAGTTTTGGTCGTACGTAAATTAAAAAAAATAAGAGTTCAAGAATTCCTGGTGTGATGAAATATAATGACATTACTACCTCCGACCCACAAAATATTGTGAATATGTTTGCAGAATTTTTCAAGAATGTTTTTCTGTCATCAGATATTAATTTCAAGGCTAACTCTTCCTCAATTAACGCAGATTACTTAAATTTTTATCCTATTTTAGAGTCTGAGATAATTTTGGCTAGTAAGAAATTGAAAGACAAAATGACGTGTGGACCTGATAATATTCCATCCTTTTTGGTTAAGGATTGCATAGGTGCCTTAACTGTGCCACTATTAAAAATTTTTAATTTATGTCTTCTTAACAAGGAATATCCGAGTCTCTGGAAGGAGTCAAAAGTGTGCCCAATATTCAAAACTGGTGAAAAGGGTCAGGTAGAAAACTACAGACCAATTTCCATTATTTGCAATATATCGAAAGTCTTTGAAATAGTTTTGTATAATCGTATTTACTCACGCACTCGTAATCAGCTGTCTCAATATCAACATGGTCTCCAACCGGTCCACTGTGACAAACTTATTAATGGTTACACAATATATCTCAGCGGCCCTAGATAATAGAAGTCAAGTTGACGTCATATATACTGACTTTACGAAGGCGTTCGACAGAATTCACCACGGCGTATTACTTTCTAAAGTGTGTCTCTTTGGTCTTTCTGAGGATGCCGTGACTTTTATGAGGTCTTACTTGTCAAATAGAACGCAGTTTGTTGCTTATAATGGTTACAAATCGGAAAAGTACCTAGCTTCTTCAGGGGTTCCACAAGGTTCTAATATAGGTCCATTATTGTTCTTGTTATTTATTAACGATCTGTGTGAATCAATTTCTGCACCATGTTTATGTTATGCCGATGATTTAAAGATTTATTCATTGATAAGTGACCTTAATGATTGTCATTTTTTGCAGAGTGAACTGAATCGTGTACATGAATGGTGTAATGCAAATCATTCTTAATGCCATTAAGTGCAAAGTAGTTAGTTATTCTAGGAAACAGTCTAATTTATACCATCGTTATATTTTCAATGGCAATGAACTTGAACGTTTAAATAAAATTAAAGACCTTGGAGTTACATTTGATTATAAACTCACCTTTGTTGAGCATGTAAATTTAAAGGTTAAAGAAGCACTTAAATCTTATGGATTCATAATTAGAAATAGTCGAAATCTCACTAATATTAAGGCAATTAAATTACTTTATTACACTTTTGTACGCTGTAAACTGGAATATGCCTCTGTCATTTGGTTACCTTTTTATGATGTACATATCCAACTTATAGAGCAGGTGCAGCGTAAATTTTTTAAATTTTTGTCTTTCAAAATTAACGGCATATATCCCAAGAGGGGCATCAGCAATAGTGAGTTGTGTAGCGGTTTGGATGTAGTATCATTAGAATCTAGACGAATTAATGCCTCCCTAATATTCCTGTACAAGCTACTACATAATCTCATTGACTGCCCTGATATTCTTCGACAAATAAATTTTAACGTTCCATCTTATCCAGTGAGAAATTCGATTACGTTCAGAAATACACAAGCTAGAACTAATCTTTATGTTAAATTCTCCTCTATTTCTCATGTGCAACTATTATAATTCCTTAAGTGCTTACTGCGATATATTTCACTGCAGTTTAAAGCAGCTTACTAGGATGGCTGAGATCTACCTAGGTGATTGAGTAGTTTCTTGTTAAGGTAAAATACTCGAAAAATGTGTTATTTAGTTAGTACTTATGAATTATTAATATATCATTTAACTTTAGTATTGTATTTTGTCCTATAGATGGATTCTGTTGGACAATAAACGCTATTATTATTATTATATAATATATATTATATATTAATAAATTGTGTTTATAAATACATATTAAATTTAGATTAATAGCTTTAAAAACTAATTATTGTTGTGTATTATGATTGTGCTATGCCAAAACCACTAAATAGTCTGTAGAAACCTGATAGGCTTTCATATAAAATGGATTATTTTGAACAAGAAATAATGGCGGGAAGTTTTTACTATTAATGTTCTAAAAGAGGTAAGTTTATTGTGTAATAAAATGTTTTCTTATGTATTTTAGTGTGTTGCAGTAGTCCTAAAACTAAGTGTGTTTACTGTTAATACAACAGTTTGAAAAATAGTTGACATTTTAAAAATTCCTCACTTACTAACTATTCTGATGTTTTGGCAACGCTGTGGGGTTCTGACGTCGTAAATCTTAAATGACGTGCAATCATTTTTATATGAAAAATTATATATAACTTTCAAATCATGTATATTGTATTTACATCTCATCTGCCGTTCATGGCTAGAGGGACAACTATCGATTTGAATTATTTTCGCATTTTTTTGAGCTATTGTTATGATTATTATAAGTTCTAATGTATTCTATTTTTTTTATTTTAATTTATTAAAACACACGGTAATTTATATCAGTTTATTAAACTACTGTACAATTTATTTGACGAGCGTAACAATTAAAACGTGTCGCGCGATCTTCAAAATTAACTAACTCTCTTCATAACAAAATTCCTCTATAAATATAAAATGCTGTTATTCGAGAATAACGGTGAAGCGGCGATCTCCCATCGAAGTAACCAGAAGCTCAGACTGGTTTTATTCGGCCTACTTGGAAACTTCGAGTCGGATGACTCATCATAATTTGGGTCTAGATGCTTCTGGTAAATAAACGCCGAAATTAATACAACAAAATTAGTCATAATATATTTACAGTTTTGTAGGCCATGATATTTATTATCGTAACACTATTATTAATTTTAAGGAACTCGGATATCTATTTCTGTACTTCAGTAGTATTATTTAATATACTGAACGTGAATAGAACATTAAATGACAGTGTATTTCTTGTATCTACATATTTTCCATAAAAATATACAAAATTCAAATCGATACTCAATACACTTCGTAAAACATATATACTTATGTCTAGTAAAAAAGCCGATTCGCGGGAAATATTTATGGGATACTTCGCAAGATATCTGTAAGTAATAATTCAGCACTTTTTCATACAACTTATGAATACGTAATTTTGGATCAAAGCACTTTTGGCTAATATATAATTTTTTATTTTAAATTCAGCGTGTGCCGAATTGTCTAGCGTGTATAAAGGTATATGCTTCCATTTTAATCTTGTTTAGACAAGTATTTGAGGAGTTCGAACAATAACACAATAAAAAAACGTGTAAAGAGTAATAACATAATTGTTAAATCTATGTCAAAAATCTACGTGATATATCTATTTGTATAAAATCATTTTTAGCAAACGGCAACCTATAAAATCATAACCTTAAGGTGACCACCTTTCTCAAGCCCTTTGCCACATAGTCTTTTCATCTTCTTCTCGGGTTTCGTCTACCTCTCTTTCCTTCAACTTCTAACAGCTCTATCCTTCGTCACATTGCAGTCTTTGGTCTTATAACTTTTTTGAGACCACGGCTTTTTTCTTTATCACGTCGTTGCTGATCTTGTTCCTTCTAGTCTTACTCAGTATCTACCGTAACATTTTCATTTTTCCATGCTCTTTTCCTGAATCTTCTTTAGTAAGTAGTCACACTTTACCAGTGTACACTAAGGCAGGCCTTACCATACTCTTGCATATCGTTCTTTTCTTTCAACCCTTTCGCAATTTTCCTTACCATTTTTCATCTTATTTAAAGCCTCAACAATCTCATCTCTCTTTATCCCCGGTATTACATTCTTATTTGGGGTCACGCATCCTCTGTCTCTCGTCTGGTGTTCTTTATTTAGCAACTTTCTAAAGTACTCATAACATATTTCCTTTATTTCAATATCGGATATTAACACTCTTCCATCCGTACTCTTAATCTGCCGCACGTGATGTCTTTGTCATGTTGACAGTCCTTTGATGACTTGTCACTTGCTTTAGCAATACCATATAACCTCGTCATCCCCTTGGGTGTTTCCAACGCTTCGTACAGCTTTTCAGACGATCTTTCCTTAAAAATAGCTACAGCGCGTGTTGCTTCCCTCTTTGATACCTTGTATCAAATTTTTTTTTCTTCTAGACCTGTGATACCTCTTGCTAGTGTAATGAATTTATTTAACTGCTATGTCTTTACTTAATTTATAATGTCTTTATTAATTTATTATATTGTTCTTATTTTAATTCATTAAAAAGCACGATAATTTATATCAATTTATTTAACGAATAATACATAATTTATATAGGTGAACGTAACAATTAACCCTCCTTCCCACGCGTGGGGTCCATCAGTACAACTATAAATGAAATTGCTTAATTTTTTCAATTTGTTTTTTGTATTTTTTTTCGACACTCGGTGTACCTTTTAATGGCAATGAATAGTACACTTTAGCATAATTTGGTGAAATTGTATGAATCCCTTCAATTGCTACCTATAAAAGTGTCCTCACAGACCCCACCCGTGAGTGGGCGTTTCTTGTTTTTGTGCTATGGCTTGACTAACATTGTAGCTATAAATGCGTTTATTATATACTAAGATCCAATAATACGAATGCAGAATTTCGGTCTTCTCGTCGATTGTTTCTGAAGTCTTTAGGAATTTAGGTAGTCCAGAAAAAAATGAAAATACGAGCACCAAATATGCGTATACCGAGAACATCACGGCTACTTGCTGCAAAATTTTCTGGAATTGAGCAAACGACTAGGGATGACCCATCCCCAGGAAAACGTCGATGTGTAAGTATAGTAAAAAAAGAAAAACTAGATATTTTTGCCAATTGTGTAAAAACTGGTTGTGTATGGAACATATAAAAGCGTGTTGTGCTGATTGCGTAGAAACAAAATTAACATTATTTAACCCCCTCTATTTTCTGTTTCAAATTTTAATTTTGGATATTTAGTTTTAACTTGTATTACTGTAAGCATATAGAGTAATAATGTTGTCTTCTTTTATATTTTTCTTTTGTATTTTGCCGTTCATAATTTTTTTAATAAACTCTTGTAAAAAAATAATGGTGTTAGTTATTTCGCAGTAAACTATACCAATACATATTGATACACATATTATATGTACATTTAGGTAGTACAACAGTTATATCAGTAAGTTTCCTTAAAAATATTTAAAAAAAATTTTTTTTTAATGAGAAATAGGATGTTTAAAATTTGGTCCTGATAGACCCCTCTCGTGGATTTGTGTCACAAGAAAGTCACCCGTGGAAAGGAGGGTTAAAATCGCGACCGCGAATCTTCTTCAAAATTAACTGACCCTCTTCAATTAAAGTTCCGTTATTATATATGAAATCCTGTTATTCGAGAACAGCGGCGATCTCCCATCGAAGTAACCAGAAGCTCAGACCGGTCTCATTCGGCCCTCCTGGAAACCTCTAGTCGGATGATTCATTATAATTTGGGTCTAGATCCTTCGCCGAAATTTCTACAACAAAACAGAATTAGTCATAATATATTTACAATTATTTTAGGCCGTGATATTTATCGTAACACTAGCCTCACTCTTCTCTCTAACCGTCTGTTGCACTTCATCGTTTCAAAAAGTTTCTTTATGCCTAGGAGGCGTTTTACCAGCTGTTTTTCGCCAGCATATACGCTATCTTTTTCGTTAAACTCTTCCAGTGCTCTACTCTTGAAGAATTTTTCCAAATCCTTATCCTTTAACTTCGACTACTTTACATTCGGTGGAATGTGCCACCTTTCTAAATAAACTTTTATTTTCGTGGGACTTGTAACAGGGAGATACGGAGGGAGTATTATATATACTGTACTACAGTCAAGAACTATAAATACAATAAAGTGGTTCTAATTGGACAAGAGTATCCAGCTTGGACGTCTCAAGCCCGGACGTTTACAAGCTGCTGAAAAGCATAATACAATACTTGCATAAAATACAAAATAAATTCATAAAATGTAAAAGAATTATAATTATATATACCTAGATACAAACAATCTCATGACATGTTTGGTAAAAATACCGGACATAACAGCGGTTTTTCAGTAAAATGTTTACATTGTCAAGATTGTTTAGATTACTTTTCAATTTTATTTTTAATGCAGTGACGGCATCGTAAAAGAAAATGTTTGTCTTTATATATTATTTCAGGCACATTTCTTGATAATGGCCATGTCTGATATGTTTTTTTACCTGAGTCGTATATATTTGCTTGCATCCATATATTAAAAGGTTCCATTTTTACACCAATAAAGCCTTTACAAGAATATGTTGAAAATAAAAGTATGTACTCATGTACTCGTTATTGAATGCATTATTTTTACTACAGGAAGAAGTTTTTGCCCCGACTTTATTTTATCTAATATGTAGCTATAGAATGAAAACTGACATATTTCCTGCAGGTAATTCGGTGTTATATCTAAGTTAAACAATTAAGTGCACTAGCAACTTATATCTGCTGAAAGTATGGGAATCATAATATAAAAACATTTTTTCGGACCGTCACAAATAATAAGGAAAAAATATCAAAAATTACAAAAGATGAGATTAGAAAGGCCTTATGATGAGATTTTATCCTTAAAAAATAACCCGGCGTCTGGCCCTGGTAGTACTCACGAAGAACTTCTTAAATTGATATGCGAAACGGACAGTCAGTTCATTGATTTGGTGCTACCGCTATTCAACATTATATTATAATCATGTTAAATCGTCTCAGGAATGAACCAACTCACTGTTTGTCACTATCCCTAAGAAACCGCATGCAGAGTTGTGATAAATACCGATATCAGTCTGATAAAATAACATAAGTATTTATTAAAACTATCCACAACCGTAATCACACAAAATGTGAGACAATTTGGCTTTAAAGCAGGTTTTGGGACCCGAAAGGTTATTTTCTTCCTTTACGTACTCATACAAGATGCAGAGACATGAACCGGGACGTATTTGTGATGTCTCAAAGACGTTCGATAATGTAAAGCACGAAAAACTAACAAAAGTCATCAAAGATGCACGTATTGAAACCGAACTTACTTTTAAATTTTTTCACTTTCGGGACGATTTTGGGTAGCTAGGTAACGGGCTTTGACAATAACATCAACTTTGTATTTTATTATGACAAAGCTTGTCATTTAAGATTCGTGTGTTTTCGCTCAATTTTTCGTTTTTCAACTCCAAGAAATGGAAATCAGCAGTGAAAGTGCAGCCGAAATGATTCCAGATGAGATTAGGGAAACTGCTAAAGCCGCTATTTATGAATTATTGTCGGTAAAGTCAAGAAAGATGAATGAATTGGTCTACGATACAAAAAATGTACATATTATAAATGAAGAAGTCATTATTGCATATCTAATGGAAAAATCTAATATCTTGAAGCCATCAAGCATTTGGGGCAATTACTCGATACTTAAGTCCACACTTAACATTAAAAATCATATAGATATAAGCCGCTATCCAAAAGTTATTGCTTTCCTTAAAAGAATATCCATCGGCTACAAACCAAAAAAATCGAAAGTAAAAGTACTGACACGTCTAACACTAATTTGAATACTGCCACGTTAATATTCCTAACAATATCAATGTAAATAATTGTTATAGTTATGTTATTAATATTCATAAGTAGATTTTTCTGTTGAATTAACGAGAGTAACTTTAAAGTATTTAATAAAAGTTCATAAGTAAAGTTTATCCATATATTCTTTTTAACATACAAAACGTCTGCAGAAAAAATATTGTACGTAACACGATCCAAAAGTAATTTTACGAGACTCGCAGGATTCCAGGACGCGCCTACGGTCGCCATGGAAACTTTCTACTCGTCTCGTAAAATATCACTTTCGGAACTTGTTACGTAAATTACTATAATATAAACTAAGTATGAACTAAAATTATCGTAAAATTCTTCTTTAGTTCCAATCGCAGCATCTTCATTGGAAGCATAAACCCCTATGATAACTATATTATGTCCGTTTTTTGTCAGCTTGACCATAATGCTCGTCAACTTCTTGCCAGCTTTTATTACTCTATTACTCTTTGGTACACCGCTGTAAATTTTCATATAGTTACCAACTTTTTCGTTACCTTCTTTCCTTCGTTTCCGTCAGTACACAGATTTTTTATTACACTATTTTTTCAAGTTCCGATAACACTACCTTGCACTGTATGTTCCATGCAGCTATTTCAATGTCTGTTTACGTTGCAATTTTCGTCGTCGGTTTAATCCATCCATATTCCGAGGCGAATTATCGAAATTCTTCGCATATCTAAAGCGTTTTCCGAATGACTAACATAACGCACACCCATTATATGCCATACGCCTATTGGATACGCGACATATATCTTCGAGGACGCTAGAGTAGGATTTGCTGGTAGAGCTGGGTCCTGTTCCTAGAACCCCCGACTTAATCGTCGGAAAACACTGATAAATAAAATAGAGTTTTATTACAGTATGAGGGTCATCATCTCACGCTGCCTTTGAGGTCCGTTACCAGCCTTAAACCACCACCTTGTAATGCTGACACCATGTTTATAATTATCAGTGTTTTTGATTTGAGTGCCTACTAAATCTAATCACCTTCCCTCACCTCCCACCCCTACATACTCTGTTTTTGATGGATTAATTGATATTTTCTTCATCTATTTTTCTTAGCATGTAGTGAATATCATCTTGATCTGAATTTGATAGGTATGTCAGAAGCAAACAACGTATGCTTTTTTAATACGCTAACAGGTGGCATTAGGAGCAAACATAATTTATTGAATTTGTTTAAAATATAAAAAGATTAATAAATATTAAAATTACTTTATTCCGTTTTAAAAATATTATTTAAATTCTAAAAATACAGAAAACAGTATGAAGGAAGCTTCGCGCTAGTCTATATTACTGCCTACTCTTCCACTTTTTTATTAAATTTCTTCTGGTACTATTTCAGGTTCTTCACAGTAGGATGTATCATGATATTCATAGCCAATATCTTGAAATTCTGCTCGATCTTATGTCAGAATTTTTCCATAATATCCTACTAACTAATTTTACTTACGTTTTCCTGAATATTAAATTTAACCCACTACGTTCTTTTCTGTCTGTTTTACTACCTCTGATTATTTTCCAGGCTTCTTATGCGTTTTATTGTTGACTTTATTTACCACTTTTTTTCTTCACTGTTTAAGCTGTTATACTGAAACCGATTATAGTTAGAATGAACTTGTCACGTGCCCTCCGAGAGCTGTGAGATTTGAACTTGTTGAAATAAACTTATTGAACTACTGAAATAAAACAGCGCATAGGAAAAGCAAGATCAGTGTGACTAATCTTGAAGTCCTACATAGAAGAGACAAGGTATGCAAGATTATTAACACAAAGAGCGCAAATTAGAATATTTGGGCCATGTTATTGGAAATGAACAGAGATATGGCTTGTTGTAACTCATTCTTCAGGGCAAGTTATTTAAAAACAAAGGCCTAGGAAAAGAAAAATATCTTGGATTCAAAATCCGAGAACGTGGTTCAATACGTCTACAATCGGACTTTTCGAATAGCTGCAAGCAAATTTAGGATAGCCATGCTAATCGCCAATATCCGAAACGGATAGGCACCGTAACAAGAAGATGCTCGGTCAAGGTTGTTCATTATGTGACCAAGTGGAAGCCAAGGGTGGCTCAACTTCTGGTATTAGACGATACCCAGATTTCATTAGCCTTCTTCTGGAGTGCGGTACTTGGTCGAGAGTGACTTTCCATTCCTTAGCTTTTCGTGGGAGAAAATTGGAGGGAGTAATAAACAAAGCAGACGGAAAGTTTCTTGCAGCTTCTTTGCTAATTTTGATAACCGTGATCGCTGACCAGATATATCAGAAATCAATTTCATTGTCACCGTCTCCCAAAACGTGTTTATATAATAAATATTATGATATTCTCGGTGAACGTGACTCGGGGAACGGTGGTTAACGTCTGGTAATTTAACAACGGTGAGTTTTAGGAACGATGAAATACGAGATATTTTATGTTACTATTTAGTGATATTTATGTTTTTGAAACAAAAAATTTAAAATAATGTCATTAAACAAGTTTTCTTTCGCAAAAGCAATCTTAAAGATTTTGAGTATATTTTTTTTCTTTTATAAAAACATTGAAGTAAAATCCTAGAGTTAATTTTTAGTTACCAAGAAAGTTTTATAGTGATTTAAATGAATTACTTTATTGTTAGTATTGTAAATGTATTAGTGAAACCATGTAGTTGCGGTAGTTAAACATATTCATTTTCAGTAATATGTTTTTGTAGTACTACCTAATACACAGTGATTGCGATCGTGTTTAGTTTTCGATTAATGTGACCACCTGTTAATTGTACATAAAAGAACGGTGAACACCACATCTTTAAGTACTATTACCATAATTACAGTATTGCTTATTAATTGCAATTTAAATGTCACAGTCTAATAAAATACAAATAAACATGTATATATATATATATATATATATATATATATATATATATATATATATATATATATATATATATATATATATATTGTTGCTTAATTATTACCAGTTCATACAAAAAGTTCCAGTTAGTTTTGACGTTTCTATCAAGCGCTGTAAATGGGACTAACCGCTAAATCTTTGTTTCTTTCAATGCAGTGCATTCCTTAGTTCCTTATCTATCTTATGCTCAACTCCCCCGTCAGATATATTTAACCGATAACGGGGAAATTACAGCGAACGCCCCAACAACACGAAAATGGGGTGTAAGAAGGTTTACACGATGCGAGCAATAAAACAAATGAGTTAACGGTCACCCTCATTGACCTGTACTCTTGTGCACATTAATCTTAAGTGCTGCTACCTATTAGAGGGGTGTAGGAATAAAAGCCGAAGGTGTGTCAACCTTTATGGCCAGACTTACTTTCCAAATGAGAATACGTCAGTTGAAGAGTGGAAGGTAACAGGGGATAATACGGTGAGAAAGGATATGATCCTTTAAAAAATCTACAGGGAAACAAAAGTAATTATCAGAAATGACAATAACGGTATATTTCCAATTCATTTCATAATAAAATTGTTTATTAGTCGAAAGAGATTGGAAAAGTTCATTTGAAAAAGCGTCAATTATGTCTTTTACTTCTACAACATGATCCGAATAGCAAAAAACTGTCTCCAACCACTTCCCCATCGTGGAAAGTTATTCTTATTTCTTCTGCAAATCTGTTTGATCCATACTTCAAACAAGAAGCTTGCAATAAATTGGGATAGAATATGTTTTTGTATTTGGTTTTGTTTTCATCATAAAGCGTATGTTTTTATAGGTATAGAACTTTGAAATGGAATACAACAAAGATGATTTTTATAAATTGACATTATTCGAGATAATCTTTTAGCATTATAATATAAATATGATTTCTGGTATATGACCGTCACGGCTGGCTCTGACGTAGTCTAGAGGTCCAATTTTTGATGATTTTTTTCCAATATTTGTGGTCGTATATCGGCAATAACGCGGCGAATGTTGTTCTCCAAGTGGTCAGTCGTTTCAGGCTTATCGGCGTAGACTAGAGACTTCACATTTTCCCACAGGACATAGTCTGGCGGTATTGGAGACCAATTCAAGGGTCCGAAACGTGAAAATATGCGGTTACCAAACGTTTCTTTCAATAAATCAATTGTTGTACGAGCTGTGTGACATGTTCCGCCGTCGTGTTGAAACCACAGCTTCTGCACATCATGCTTGTTCAAATAAGGAATGAAAAAGTCAGTAATCATGGCTCTATAGCGGTCACCATTGACTGTAACGTTCTGGCCAGCTTCGTTTTTGAAGAAGTACGGACCAATGATTCCACCAGCCCAGAAACAGTCTTTTCTTAATGTAATGTATCTCAACATATACTTAAGGATTAATTTCACTCCAAATACGGCAGTTTTGCTTGTTGCCATAGACATTCAACCAAAAGTGAGCTTCATTGCTAAACAAAATTCGCTTATGCAAAATCAGGATCAACGGCAATCTCGTTTTGGGCCCATTCACAGAGCCTTGCTAGGGGATCGTGTAGCTTTAAGTCTTGCACAAGTTGGATTTTTTAAGCACGCAAACCAAGATCTTTCCGCAAAATATTCCGTAAAGTGGATGAACTTCTGTGCACGATGGCGGATAGATTGATTTGGGCCTTCCTCTGCTACGCTCTACATCAGCAACAACGTCTTCTGTACGCACTATACGACGTCTCTGTGGATGTTTATTATCATTTAGAGTAAATGTGGTGTGAAAACGTTTCATTGTTAATCGAATTAATTCACACTTGGCAGTTACAAAAATGGCCGCTTGACATGGTTTAGCATCTGATAAAAGAAGCAACAATAATTTGTGATTAGGAACAGCTAGGGAAAAAAATTGCTACTTCTGGTAAAAAATGTAATACAGTTAAACCATTTGTTGTTCTACTTGCTTATAAGAAATTAAATAAGATTTTGGTAAGATTTGGTCGCTAAGGAACCAGTCAAGAAAGGAGCAAAATACCTTCCTGATGAGTCAGTGGTTTCGCCAATATATGCTTAGAAATAATTATCTCCAATTTCGACTTATATAAATAGTAGATAATACTGACTAGTATATCTTTTATTATTAGCATTATTGATTTTTTTTAAATAAGTTAAATTTGTATTAGATAATTTTGAACATACACAGTCCAGTGCACCAAGATAAAAATGTGGTTTATGCTTCAATATCCATTAACAAATATCGATTTTGATGAAATTTTGAAATTTAAATAAAGATTTTAAATCGCCCAGTTGCCTAGAAAAAAAATGAAACTTAGCCCCTCAAAATGATACGAAGAAGCTGAATTTTCCTGAGAATGTTAATTTTGGGACTTCAAAAAAGTTTTAAAAAAGTTTGCCAGTCCTACCCCAGGGATTTTCCTTAAAACGCCCTTTCCGGTAAAGCCTTTCTACTCCATTTACATTTGTTTTTACCGTAAAGTCTTGTAGGTACAATAACAACGCTTACCATGTCGCCAGAATCTCTCACTCGAATTTCAATTTGACCATCATTTTCTTCTTTATCGATGTCTTCCGTTTCTTCTATCACTTCTATCTAGAAGGTTCTATCACTTCATCTTCTTTATTTTCTGAATTATCTTCTGGCTCATGGTCACTTTCTTCAACAAATTTCTTCAATATTTCTTAAAACTCATGTTGTTTTAAATACTTTCGTTCCACTTCTGTTCTTGGTCCATACTAGTACTGAGCTCTGGATCATCCATAATTTTATTCTATAACAATACAAAATACGTCTAAGTAAAACATATAACTAGGATTATGAAATAATATAACTTACTGGAAACAATTATTCAAACAAGTGATGGAATCAACTGTTACTTGATGGAACTTCATTTTATATAACAATAAAACCCTGAAACTTTAGTTTTTAAAACTTCATAATTACTTCATTCTTCTTCTGGTTCCTATCCGTTTCAGATGTTGGAAATCATATTGGCAATCATGACCTTGCTCGCTGCGGCTCGAAACAGCTCCGTTGAGGTTTTCTTAAACCATGTTCTTAAATTCCGCAGCCATGATATTCTCCTTCTACCGGGTCCTCGCTTACCTTTGACTTTACCTTGCAATATAGACTGCAGCAGGGAGTAACGGTGCTGATTTCTCATAACGTGTCCCAGATATTGCAATTTTATGCGTTTGATCGTAAACACAATCTCTGGTTCCTTCTTCATTTTTTCTAGAACTTCCTTGTTCGTGATCCTTGCTGTCCATGATATTCTCAGCATTCTTCTATAAAGCCACATCTCAAATGCTTCAAGTTTTTTAATAGTGGTGTCTGTAAGCGTCCGTGCCTCCGCCCCGTACAACAACACAGAGAAAACATAGCATCTCAAATGTCTCATTTTTGTATCTAGGGATATGTTGTGACTTTTGAAGATGGCGCTCATTTTGTTAAAGACCGTTCTTGCCTTTCCTATGCGGCACTTTATTTCCTGTACATTGCTCCACTGTTCGTTTATAATAGTTCACAGGTAGCAATACTGTTTTACTCGCTCTATCTGCGTCCCATTAATGTATAGATGAGCCCCATTTATGTTCTCCTTGTTGATAATCATTTGTTTCGTTTTGTGGGTATTAATGTTTAGTCCGTACTGTTGACTGTACTCGTTTATTCTCTCCATTAGCCTCTGAAGTCCCTCTAAACTATCTGCTATCACCATGGTGTCGTCGGCATATCTAACATTGTTTACTCTTTCACCATTTAGAAGGATGCCTTCGTCTATTCCGTAAAGAGCCTCGTTAAAAATTTTCTCTGAGTACATATTAAATATCAACGGCGATAGGATACATCCCTGTCTAACTCCACGTAGTATTTTTATGTGATCTGTTTCTTCTCCGTTAATTTTCATGTATGCGGTCTGATTCCAGTATAGTTCTGAAATTATTCTGAGGTCTTTGTCATCGAGGTCTGCTTCTTTTAAAATGTTTATCATCTTTTGATGTTGAACTTTGTCAAATACGTCGCAGTTAACGTCCCTGCATCTTTGAATCAGTACCTGTACTCTGAAAAGTGCCTTTTTGGTACCCACTGCGTTAATGAAGCCGAACTGTCTGTCCGATATTTGTTCCTCGCACTTCTTATAAATTCTTCCATGGACTCTAAGAAACAGTTTCAACAATTACTTCATAAACTACAAAATTTATAATAAATTCCTAGTGAGAAAGGCACTCTGCTGAGGAACAGCTGTAGTGATAAGAATTTATTATAAAATTCAAACGTCTAAGTAATAAACACGATTTGTTAGACTTTCCCTATCTAGGGGTACTACTCTGCCCCAATACGTCTATGTACATGTAGCGTAGCGTATCTGGAGCAACTGAAAGAAAAACATACACTGTGACGAGCCTAATAGCATTGTAGGAAGGTACAGTCCATCTAATTTACTTACCGTTACACGTCATTATCATTGACAGAGATCAAAGTTCACATAGTTGCCAAAGTATAAAAATATCCTGAATCCATTTTAAATCAAATCTTCTTCTTCAAGTGCCATCTCCGCGGCGGAGGTCGGCAATCATCATAGCTATTCGAACTTTTGAGACGGCTGCTCTGAAAAGTTCATTTGATGTACATCCGTACCACTCTCTCAGGTTGCGCAGCCATGACATTCTACGCCTCCCTATGCTTCTTTTTCCTTGGATCTTTCCCTGCATGATCAGTTGGAGCAAGGTGTATTTCTCTCCACGTGTAATATGTCCGAGATATTCCAATTTTTTTGTTTTTATTGAATTTAAAATTTCCATTTCTTTGTTCATCCTTCTCAGAACCTCTTTGTTTGTGACGTGTTCTGTCCATGATATTTTCAGAATTCTTCTGTACACCCACAGCTCAAATGATTCCAGTTTTTTCATTGATGTAGCATTCAAGGTCCAAGATTCCATTCCATAAAATAAGGTCGAAAAAACATAGCACCTCGCCAACCTAACTCTTAGTTCCAGTTTTAAATCCCTGGTACATAGAACTCTTCTCATTTTGTTGAAATTTGCTCTAGCCTTTTCTATTCTTATTTTTATCTCCTGATTGTAATCATTTGTGGAGTTAATCATTGTTCCCAGGTATGCATATTTGTCCACTTGTTCGACGTTGGTTTCGTTTATTAGAAGACTCTCGTTATTTCTTTGAGTTTTCGATATTCTTATAAATTTCGTCTTCTTGACATTCATTGTTAGACCATACTCTTTTCCATACTCTGCTATTCTGGTCACCAGTCTCTGAAGATCTTCAATGTTTTCGGCTAAAATCACAGTGTCGTCCGCATATCTAATGTTGTTAATGGGAACTCCATTTACCTTTATTCCAGCTGTTTCACCCTCAAGAGCTTTTTTCAGGACCTCTTCGGAGTAGGCGTTGAAAAGAATTGGCGACAATACGCATCCCTGTCTTACTCCACATCTAATTTCAATTTCTTCTGACAGCTGTTCGTTAACACGTACTTTTGCTCGCTGTTTATAGTATCGCTGTTTAAATCAAATAGGTCACGTAATTATTGCAAAAGTGGACAAATAATACAAATAAAACAAATTAATATTTACTGTAAAAAATAGAAATAAAACAAGAGTTAAAAAATAATCTTGTTAAAAACAATTTGAGCCGCTTGTATGCGTTGTATAAAGATGTAAAATGGAATACTTAAACAAAAACACTTTTTTCATTACTTATTAACATTAGTCAACACCGCAACTGTCAAATAAGTGTTACCAATTTATGCCAAAATATTACCTTTGTTCGATTACAGTTACAGTGTGTTCCCAACAAAAGTTCTTCATAAAAACGCTTTATAATGCATTTATACAAATTAAATGAAACATATTATTGTGTATTTCTTTAAGTTAACATTAATAGAAATTTTTAAATATTATTTCTACGCGTATATAATAAAATATGTCCAGTGGCTGTAATGCCAGTGTCCTCGGCAAAATGATTCTAAAAAAGAACACACCTACCGCCTAAATATTTCGTGTTGGTATCATGTGACCTCACGGGCTATGACGCGGATGACGTGCAACGGTAAGTAAATTAGATGAAGTATAGATGGAGGGCCAGAATTCATTAACCCCTACAAAAAAAGGAAATTTGTTTTAAGAGGCTCTAAACATATCACAAAGAAAGGGAATCAACTTTTAAATGGGTTTGTAGTGATAAAGATTCCAAAACAAAGGCATAACAAATTACAAAGTTCGTGATAAACCTTCTGGTATAGTTTTAATCTAATTCAACATAATCTCTTTCAAGGCGCTGAATGGAATGGTTTTGAGTAATATAATCATTTGAATTAGATATCTAGACGGATTTTCCTTAAAGTAAAACGTGTACACAGTTTTTTTTAAATCTACCTCTTTAAATCTCTAGAAGTAATTTCAAGTTTCGATAAAACCGAGTCTGAGACGGTATCTTTGAAAAAATAAACGGGAAGAGAAAAAGAAAAAATGCTAATCCTTACGCAGACCTATTGCAAAATTAATCCTTAAAAATTAATTTAGAACTGGAATAGAATACTGACTGGCTTGTTGGAGAACTTTACAAAAGCTAATGAAAATCTTTTTCAGTTTTAATCTAGTCTTGGATTTGACTTTTAATTCAAATTGAAAGTTAATTGGATCCTTAAATCAAATTTCGAACCTACCTTCTTATTTGCTTTTATTCCTTTTACCTCCATGGATTACGGTAATTTTTATTGAAGCCGATGAACTTTTTCTCTTCTTAGTTATGTTTGATTTTATCAATAAATAAAAATTAGTATTTGTTTATAAACTGTTCTGTTACTATTGTTCATTAGTCTAATATTTATTCTATTATTCTGTAACGGTTTATGGAAGGAGTATTCAACAGTTTAACTCGTGTTTTTTTGTTATGTGTTTAACATCTATTTATTAATTCATCAGTGCGGGGTTTTTATATGTAACTCAAGAGTTTAACAATGTCTGGCATAATAACGTCTACTGTGTAAACTTTAAAAGACCATTTTGCTCAGTAACTTTACTGTCTTAAAATCCTGTTTAAATCAACCTTTATTCGTTAAATACTAAAACGAATATACAGATGATCTACACAAGATTCAGTTTACTACAATGTTTCCAGGTGTTCAATGTGTTGGGCTATCTGATTCCACCATCGGAAAGATGGAAAGAAATAACTTGAAATTTATTTATAACTGCCACAGTGAAACACTTTATACTTTTTAAATTCATTTACATTATTGTGCTGCGTTAGGTTAAAGCCAGGATCTTACAAAAATTAGGGCGACGTTCTTCATGGGCGAAGAGAAATAGAAAAAGATAAAGTCTAAAGACGGGAATCAACCCAACGTGGAATATCGTTTTTCCTCTTAATATTTGTGGTTTACGATCCTTGGAATAAGGCAAAACTGTCTATTTGTGGTGGGCGCGTGCTGTCCCGTCGTTTGTCGGTAAATCAACACGGTTCAAAAGATGTTGGATGCTGATGTTTAGCACGTACTCTCCCTCAATCCCCTTCAGACGCGACTAGGTCCGATAGGGTCAGTGTAGTGCTAATTTTACTATGAAGTGGTCTAACTAAGTTGTGTTAGAATTTTTAATATTGTATAAATTACCCAAGTTACTAAAATTTTCACCGACAACACTTGTGGCGTACAACAGAAAAACTAGACTAAACCCTCAATCTCGAGGAGACACGCTTCGTTGGTATAGTTATCAAAAAGTAAATATATATTAAATTTACATTAACGTGGCGAGCCAACCGTGTTCTCTTTTCTTTTCAATATTATCTATTTTTTATTTCTTTTCGCCAACGTGAACTGGAGAAGAGCGACTCTCCATGCTCTATGAGATCTCGGCTTAACCTACAACATAATATTGAAAGGTTCATAATCGAAGTATCGACCATAATAGTATCTATATGTCTTTCTATTGACCATATATTTATATTCCAGTTTGACATTGAGCTTGTTTATTGTTTTGGGTCGCCAAATGCCTAGTTCCATAATATAAATAATTATTTACAACAATTTGACCTACGTTGTTTTATTAAATTATTAATATTATTTAACATTTTTTTCTGACTGGCCCAAATTGTTTGTTTCTATCTAAAATGACAAAAGAAAAGTAAATTTTTAAAAATATCCTTTAAAAATAAATTTTACAAAAAAAATTAATTTTTCATTTGAAAATCAAATCTATAGATGCAGTTAATTTTTCTTGAATTATGCTTATTATTTTTAAAATTACTTTTCTTGACTGGAAAACGTTACAAATATATTTTAAATAAATTAATTGTTATAAACTTTGTACAATAAATAAAAATAGTAAAGTATAAAATTATTATATGTGAATGATATATACAGATTACTTCCATAATTTACAAAGTTTTTAACAACTAATTTATGTAAAATATATTTAATGTTTTTAAGAAAAAGTAATTCTAAAAATAATAAGCATAATAATTCAAGAAAAATAACACGTAAAGATTTGATTTTCAAATAAAAAATTTATTTTTGTAAAATTTTTTGTTAAAAGATATTATTTATAGTTATAATACATAAATATTCAAGTTGCTTATTATTTTCTAATCTTTTCTACTTATAACAATAAGAAAAAAGTAATATTTTTCAAAATAAATATTTATTTTAAATTGTTTAAAAAAAAAATCTCAGTTAAATAAACACTTCGCAATTTAACTAAATACATGTTTATGATATATGCCACGAGGTACCCCAAATTAAAAACAAACATAAATTTTCGTTGATTAGAACTCGATATGTTGCGACTTTTATAAATTTCAGTTTATGTATTCAGTTTTTGAAATTTAAAATAGCTTCGCTTTTAAACCCTTATCTTTGGCGCATCGAAGACGATATTTATTTTTATGTGAATCGTTTTTAATTTTTTTTTTGTCTAAACTTGAACTTTTAATATTTAGGAGGTTCTTTTTGAATTGGTTGTTGTTTAAAACAAAGCACCGGTGAATTAAAAAAAAAGGACTAACGCAGGTCTTAAGGGTCGTAGGATATTATGTTTTTTTTGTAATTCGTGTAAAAATGCCAACATAACGATTTCCAAAAAAAAAACTTCCTACATATTATTGCGTCTGAGTTATTTTAATTGTTTATAAGCTTAAAATAACAGTACTTTTGCAAACCTATTTTACAATATTTAAGATAACCTTTTTAATCATTAAATAATTTAATTTGTTAAAATATGCATTTTTCTTCAATCTCGTGCTTTTAGAATTCATTTAGACCTAATAATTTACGCATAATGACGTCGTTGATAAAAGCTTTTTGGGATAAATAATTTCAATTTTACAATAATTATTAAGTGAAACTTTCTAAATTTTTTAAAGCTGGATATTTTTGATATTGTCCTTATTCTGAAGCAAAATTAAAGTTTGTTGCGTATTTTTAGGAAAGTTATTATTAATTTTCAAAACATCAACTTTGGAAGATATTTTTGCAATAACTCGTAACGAATTAACAAAAATAATTTTAAAAACTATTATTTTAAATGATTTTCTATGCTATATATATATATATATATATATATATATATATATATATATATATATATACATATATATATATATTATTATGATTGTTTATTTTGACTTTAATCTTAGTTTATTGAGCCAATAAAAAAGAATTATAACTTATTTGTTATCAAAAGTAAAATAATCCTTATATTACCTGTGTTCGATGGATTCAAAAGATTTTCTAGTTGTCTTTTATCGGAGAAGAGAAGAAAGGATAAGAATACAAATATATTATATTACAAAGATTTACGTTTCTTTATTTTATATGAACGAATAAAACAATTATTAAATTCTGTCGTTATCTTATCAATCAGCATACAAGAAAATAAATAAAATTTTTATAATAATAAGATTATAAAGCTACATACATTTATATTACGTGAAAACCAATTTTACTTAAAATTTTCTTTACCTGAAACAAGAAACAACAAAACTTTAAACTTTTGATTAGCCTAACAAAACCTCAGTTCTTAAATTTGAATGCTAATGACCATGATGTCAAACCGATCCTTCACAGATATAAAGTTCAATTGTACAAACACTTACAGCTTATTTTCTTCTTGAGTTGTATGTTGGAACATACCCAGAAAAGTCCAGTCTCCTCAACGATGTGATCTCTCCTCTTTGGCACCTCGGCTCCTTCTTAACGTATCTGCAAATCTCCTGCAGACTACACAAAAAACACCTGATTCACTTCTCCAAACTCAGCTACTTATTTATGACACCAGGACCTCCTTTTGTCAACTTGATGCCGTAAGAATACTTTCACATATACTTTATAAAATGCCCACGGTAGATACAAGGACCTCTTTTAATCTACTTGTTATCTCCTTCTGCAAACTATTCACTTCTTTTCGTTACGCCGGTATCCAAACTCACGAACCACACCCTATCTTAAGACAAACGACTGTTTCCTTTCGATGACCAAAATATAACTAACTCCTCCGGTCTCCTGATCGGCTCACAAATTCCCATTTAAAAACGACCGTCCAATCAAAAGCTCAAATTGTGTTTACCATGATTTTGGAAAAGCCTAATTTCGGTTTCAGAGAAAAACTAAATAGCTTACTTTAAAATTGGTTTTGTCAATACACAATTTATACATATTTCAAAAGATTAGAATATGGTCATTTAATACTCGACTATACAAACAATGAAAAGATTAACTAAGACAGGTAAAATGTCTTCTAATTCTAAACAAAGGTTTTTTTGATAATTTTGTTTGAAACGGAAAAAGGTCGTTTGCCAAACAAATTTCTATTCTTATCTACACTAAATCTTATCTTAAATTACTATATACATTTTTGTTTATAATGATATCTTAAAATTTTATTCCGATGGATATTTTTATTTATTTTTCTTTGGTTGGGAAAGAAAAAGTATGACAATATATATAAAATTATCTTTTACTATATTTGCAAGCGGTCGGAGTTTAAAGAGTTTGTCATTAACATCTACTTTGGAGTTATCTGCGCAGTGTATAAACCGCATTATCTGAGCAAATCTTTCCCGTCTTATGGCATTATAAAGTGCTTTATTTCGCATGTCAGGCTGGCTGTCCTTAAAATGTTGCTTGCTAGGTTTGCAGTCGTATCCACTCACAATGAGAACAGCAATGAAACATCGAATTTCTTTCGCCGTAATTTGAGGATCTGGATAGTTTTTGGAAATGGCATACCTTCTTGTTTCTGCTAATAACATCTGAATTATATTATCATCTAACATTTTTTCGAATAGAGCAACAGGATCTTCGATATCTTTTTAATAATTTTTCACAGGAAAAGGTCTTGCATGTGACGGAACTGAGTCACAATTCTCGTTCTAGTTGTTTTTACTGTTAAGCTTAATTTTTTTTGGAATATCGATTCTTTATACCTGCTTTTCGAGATTAAAATTTTCTATAATTTCTCCGCCTGTGTTTTGTTCAGATGCACCGTCTGTAGGAGCTTGGTCATCATCTCCATCTTTATATTTTTTAAATCTAATTTCCACTGTAGACAGAAGTTGACGGCCACTTAGATTGTCTAAAGTACCTCCCACATCCTCATTTCCAGAATCCTCATCCGTTAATTCACTGTCATCCGGAGGCTCAATAAAGATTTCATCCACATCATCTATATATGCTAATTCTATTGCTTCTTGTAGAGTTAAGTCTTGTCTATCAACAAATAAAGAGTATTAATACTTTCTTCAGGGTCGAAAACGGCATGTACTCAAATGACATCAAAAAAGCATTATGTAACAGTTTTCTTGTAAAAATATCATGCGTTTTACTCTAAAAGTAAAACTTTTGCAGCACTTACTCCAAACAAATAATATGCTACATCCTACTTGCTAAATTATATTTACTTCAGACTGAAGTTATTCACTAACTAAAATAACTTTGCACGGAAGGCTTCCTTATATTTGTTTTTTTTTGTCTTACTTCGCCATCTACGTGATTGTAGCCAAACTAAAACTTCATGTAAAGCCGACTAAATACCTCTGCAAGTTTTACATAAAAGTAACACTAAGTCAATAATAAGTTAAGTACAGCCAGACAAATTTACCCACTATTAAATTATTTAGACACATAATATGTTGTAGACACAAAAATAATAATCTTGTTGTTTAAGCACACATGTTTAATCTTGAAACTAAATTATTTAAATGAGGAACGAAAACAGATTATTTATAGCAAGAGATCATCCCGAGTAGTTCGTCAAGTAAGTGCTCCATACACCTTACGTGTATTACCCATTCTGGAATAATAATACTTTATTTACAAGCACGAAACACTAGCTATTATGGAAGTTGTTATGTTGTTATCCATCACGTTCTCCGTTCTACTACGGAGCAGCCAAAGCCTGAGCCGTACTAAAATCTAACCTAACAAATAAATAGTCATTCCGCTCACGTTCAGGACTTTTCTATTTCCGTTCTCATTTTTCATGACCAGAAACCCGCAGCAGTTGGTTTTCAAATCTTATTCCATTTGAATGGTTTTATCCAATTAGAGGGGAAAGCGGCCCCGAATATGAATATGTTTTGTGAAACCGTTGCTTTATAAATAAATCTGTAAAAAATATATTTTATATTGTCATCAGTAGATATTACCCATGAGCATGTATATATTTTAGACAATGTGTATATCAATGTACAAAAAATATGAAACCATAAAAGAAAATAAGTTACAAAAGTTACAACATAAAGAGGATTACTATACAGAGAGAAAAAAACGAACGAATATACGGAAGTAAAAATAAAAACTACAAAATTGATTAGAAGCGATATGCAAACATTGTACCAATAAGTGGTAAAAGGAAGAAGAGAGATATGTAAATAAAACTTCTAGTAACGTTATTTATCTTTCTTCTATTGTTTTTGTCTTATTTTCTTTCCGTTCTTATCACTGTTGTATCTTTTACGTTATCTTTCTGATCTTATTTTCTTTCCATTCTCGTATTTTTCAGGTTTCCGTATTCCTTCAAAAATAGGATTTGCCCAAAATTTGCTTCTCTTACGTGTTTACTTATTTTCCTCACGCGCGAAACTCTTGTAGTCTAACTCTGTCGAACCCCGACCATGATATCTCTACCAGACTGAAACCCGGTCCGTAGTATCCTTATTTGTGTAGCCGTTTTGCCAAGGATCAGAGCATTTTCCATTCTTCCATTAGGCACACTTCTCCCCATTATGTGCTTTTTGGAGATAACACTACATTTCACAAAAAAAAAGAAACAGTGAATCGGCATAATTTTCATTACTATGAACCATGCCATCCTTACTTGATTACCAGTCATAGTCAAACTAGGTAGTTTATAAATGCTTGGGGTAATATTTTTGGGGTCTATGTGATTGATTGTCCCACATTTCGTTGAGGGACGTGTGATATATAGCTGGATTTTCTGAATAATCATTTACCATTACTATTGTAAAATGTTCCATTTAATATTTGACAAAGAATGTGGTTTTTACACGGCCGTACTCCAGTTCATCACACTGCTCTTATTCATAATCATCGTAGTAACTTTAATGCGAGGTGGATAGGCAAAGGAGGACCAACTGTTTAGCCATGTGATTTTTTCATGTGGATTTATATAAAAAACCTTGTATATCACAGGCCTCCAACAATGCCAGATGGTATGAAAAATATAATAAGAGAAGCTTTTAATAGTATTGACTTACATATAAATGCATAGGCCTTGGAGGTGGACATTTTGAACATTTACTTTAGACTTCCTTTTTACATTTCCTTAATATCACAGTAATTGTTAAATTCATTGCATATTGTTACGGTTTATGTTTAAGTTTTTTTTTACTTAAAAAAAATTAAAGAATTCGCGAAATTTGAAGAAAACTTAACTTATCTCGGAAAGTACTGAGTTCCGGTATATGGAATGCTTATAAAATTGAATGACTATTATAAAAGACACATTAATATATATATATATATATATATATATATATATATATATATATATATATATATATATATATATATATATATATATATATATACATGTATATAGGATTGTTCATTTAAAAAATATCAGAAAATTTAAATTTTCTTTTATAGATCACAGTGTATACGAATATTCATCAATTGATTTTTGTTAATTTGAAAACTGTTTCATATCGAAAAATGGTCATGGATGGATCAACTCGTTAAATACTCTGTATAGTAGTGTGAAATCCCATATTGCGAGAATAGGGATTATGAAAGGAATCTAAATATGAGAAATCATATCTATTTAAAGAAATGTATTTCTTGTTTTACCATGTAGATATTAATCACTCTATAGAATTTGGCATATTATCAAATCCTGGAGAATATCATTGTCTACACTTTTTCTAGTTAACTTTTTGGATATCCTGTACCATAATGGAATCATCGACCAATGCCGCACTAAAAACTCACCTTGTATATGCATATGATGGATTTAACACATAATCCAGTCTCTACTTTTTAAATATAAAAATTTCATGGTTATTACTTATCAATCTAAACAAATCGCTCATCATAAATTTAAATATATATTTTCCTAATCTTTTAGATATTTCCTCTTTCCTGACCTCCTTTTATTTATTACGCCATCGAGCATCTGGGTGCAAATAAAGAAAAGTATGTTTTCTTTTTATTACGCCTTTATATTCCGCCAGTCATACGTCAAATAATTGTGAAAACTCTCGAAATTAGAGGAGCGCGACCTGCCCCGAACGATTCCATCGGTCTCCGTTGATTTCCTTTTAACCGCCCCATTATTCACATTGCGATAATAATAATCTCTCAATCACGAAAACCATTTTCATCTGCGATAAATCATTCAACCACACACACAGTCTTTTCCTGTACGTTGTATGAATTCCTGAAATTATAGTTGGATTCAGCTTTTGATGTTGAAGTAGAAGTCCTGGAAAACAGTGACGGGGGGTTGTTATTCGTTAGTTCGAAGTAATATCTAGATTGCTTCCTGGTATTTATATACCTTTCAACTTATGAGTTGTTATTATATAATCAAAGTTTCCAACTCGTACACTTGATAACGGGTTTTATAGATTCGACAAAACTTATTTTGACGTCATAAATCTTCGAATGAACACGTTTTCCTACTTGTGCGATTATTTGTGCTAGTTTCGTTTTATTATATGGCAATTTAAAACGAACCACTTTGTTTTTTTTCTTTTTCTTTGTTTGAAATTTAGAAAAAAATGACACAGCATATACTTACATAGTGTGTATGATTATAGATTTTATTTTCCCTACCAGAAGGCTCTGTTTACGGCAGCATACAAACAAAACCATGTCAGAATTTGTATTGATTTTTTCATCATCGACAAAAGATACAGAAACTGTAACTTGGTATCTGGATTTGTTATAATATTTATAAGCCAAAATTGATTTTTAAATGTCAATTCGGCATTTTTTATGTTGATTTGATTATTATGTGGCGAACCTGCCATATTTTGTATCTGGGTATCTGGGTTTGGTATAATAATTATCAGCCAACATTAGTTTTTATATGTCAAATCAGCATTTTTTATGTTGCTTAGATTATTACATGGCGAACCTGCCATGTTTTTATCCAAAACATGAATGATTACAGACGATCAGACGACAGCTTTGCAGACGATTAAGTAGTAATTACGCAAGACCAAGACGACCTCAGCTACATGATGAAGAAACTACAAGAAGAATATACCAAGGCTGGCCTAGATATTAACCTCGCGAAAACAGAGTACCTATCTACAAGTGAAGAAGACATAGAAGATCTACAGATTGATGACAACGTAACAATTAAAGGAAATGATAAGTTCAAATACTTGGGGTTTATAATCACGACAAAGGCAACAACAGAAGAAGAAATTACAAAAAGATTAGAACAAACAAGAACAGCAATCCGACAACTTAACTCAGTATGGTGGGATAGACACTTAAATATGAAGACAAAACACAGATTTATAAAACATTAGTGCGAAGTATTATGACATGGATAGGAGAAGTAATGACAAAATAAAGCAAAGAACATCAATAGAAACAGACATACTAACATATTATAGAACAAAAAAGACTAAAGTGGTATGGACATGTAAGAAGAACTAGCGACAGCAGATGGATAAAGAGAATAACCGAATGGAGCCCTATAGGAAGGAGGAAAAGAGGACGACCCCTAAAATCCTGGCGGAACGAAGTTGACGACTCCATGAGTAAGAGAGACCTAAACAATGGAGAATGGGACAACAGACAGAGATGGAAACGGTTGACCCAGGGAAGGCAGTGAATACTGTAGAATCTCTGAATAATATATATATATATATATATATATATATATATATATATATATATATATATATATATATATATATGAATGATTACAAGACTCTCTTAAAATATAGAAACTAAAACAGATGACGGGAACAAACAGTTCCACACAAAGATGAACACGCATCTAAAAAACAAACTACTATTAAAATAAAAAAAGCTAGATGTGATTAAATTTATGGAGATACAAAGACAATATACAAATTGTCATGCTAGTACAAGATGTGTTAAAAATAAAAGAAGTCACACATCAGATTCGTGATCTTAATGTGCTATAAACAATTTTGAACGTAGATAGATCCTCTGCATAAATCTATATTGTGTATCAGTAAATGTACACACATATATGTGACCTACTGTTTAACACCGAATCAGAATGACTAAATGAAGAGGAGCTGTAATAGACAGATTTCAACCTTGGTGGTTTGCTAATACACTCACCTCTAAGCAACCTGCATAACATTCAGATAACTATAGGAAAAACTCATTTGAAAAATCAGGTGGTATGAAACAATAAGAAAAAGAAAGCAAGATACAAAGACATTAGTAGACTTATACAAATATGTAAAAAAAGTGAAAAATATGCGCTTTAATATGCACTAATTTACCCAAAAATATGCATTAAATATGCATTTATTTTAGAGAATATGCATACTATCAATGGAAATATATATTTAATAATGGTATATTATATAATATGGTATATGGTAATATGGTGTAAGGTATATAATAGAAAACAATATAAATAAATTTAGAAACTAAGTGTAATGCACTAATTAATTGTAATAAAAGTAGTACAAAAGTAAAATTTTACTCCTTAGAATTATGGAAACAATAAATTGTAAGGGTATAATTTGCCTAATACATTGGGTATCACTTATAGAGGGTTGAAAGTAGAGACTTAGCTTAGAGAATTACTGGACTGGAGATAGGGTAAGCAAACAAACCGAAACGTTTGCGAACGGCCACTCTTGGTTTGGTTGGAGAGCTGGGTCGTAAGTAAGTGAATAAAAGAGGGACTGGATGGAGTAACTACAAAAAAATAAAAAAAAATACTTACAGACATTTCCTGGGCAACACACACATACACAAGAAGGTTCCTAAACTATTTGAATTTGGACGCCGTTTAAAAGAATCTTCTCGCTGGATGGAAAGAAAAGCTTTTCTTTCCTAAAAAAATAATGAAAGGTGACAATCTTTTTAAAGGAAATAATTCTACAGCTGCTGGTTTAAAAAGAAACATTACATATTTATTATTACTTCACATCAACAGTTATTACAAATAATATAACAAAATTTAAAAACAAAACCTACAATGGCGCTATTTGTAACGATGGACAAGCTCCAGACGTTGGGCGATACTTGTAGGAATTTAAATTATTATTAGAAATGAAAATATCTAGATTTTTCAACGGAACTTACATTGAGGTTAACCTTTAAACAAACCAATTCAAAATCCACAAGGAAACTAAGTTCCTGTAGTTGGCTGTATACCATATATTAAAAAATTTTTAATAAAATCCTTTATAAAAAGGTATATAAAAACCCAGTCGGGCTATGTTAAATAGACAAAACGTTTGCGGAATAAATATTCCTGATGATGGAATATTTATTCCGAAAACGTTTTGTCTATTTAACATAGCCCGACTGGGTTTTTATATACCTTTTTATAAAGGATTTTATTAAAAAATTTTTAAAACAATTCAAATTGATGGTTATGTGCCAAATGTCCAAAACAGGATAGTACTGACTGTCGTATGTCGAAATGAAATATCAAACCTTTTTGAAATATTAATTAAATATTAAAGTTATTTGCATTTAAAAGAAGAATAATATAACAATTAGCCAATCCATCAAACTTATAATTTCATTTATTTACAATTCTTTCGTTTGTCTTGAAAGCAAATTTTTTTATTAATGAAAAATGTCTATTTTGACTTTTTATTTAGCAAATTTAGAAATTTTAGCAAAAAGTACCTTGTATCACTCTGGCTGATGTTTTTCCTTCAAGAAGTTTTTGGGATTAGAATTGGACCAAAACACGGCCAAAACCCCAATTGTGTCCCACACAAGCTGCAAATTGGTCTGAAGTGACCAGGGAACACAAATAGACAATTCTTTGGAACTTGGACACTGCTTCGGGCTTCGGATTATCCTGTATGACAATTAACTGCAATCATCAAAAATTGTTTACTCAATTTCATCTTAAAACCATGTGGACCTCTCAAATAAAACACAGCACAAAACAATCGGTAAAAAATTGCCACATTGCATTTTGAGTACATATTCACCTTTCAAATTGAAAAAAATTGCCGGCTTTGAAGACTACATCCGCAAGCTATTTCTTTCGAATCTTAATCCAAACTTAACTTTCACTTAAACTCCATACTGCTACACTACACATTTTCCCATAACAAAAACGAATAACAAGTTCGCCTCCTCGCATAACTTTCTCACCAGTGGATATTTATTTGACGCGCAATATTAAGCGGCATCAACATCAAAAGAATGCAATTAAAATTATTATATACAGACCAGAAATGTTTATATTATCAATCCCAACGACGCAAAAGGATTGAGAAAATATTTCGCTGTTTCAACATATAAACGGAAATAGAAATGCTACAAAATGTCCAAATGTTTTTCACAATTTTCCAATAAAAACATGGCTTTTATCTGTGTACATAAATATATATTTGTATTTGTAAATTGATAATCTTCTTTCCACATCAATGGATGTAATGGCAGCACGTTTTAATTTCACAAAAATATTTGGTTCTAAATCTATTTCTTCGCAAAAATTACTAACAAGAACGTCAGCTACCTCAGTAGCTGACCTAATAATTGTTTTTCATTTTGACAAGCTAATCTAATTTCTTTTATTAGGGCTATGCTTTCTACCAAGAACAACTTTAATGATTCTAATTGAGTAATAATTTTTTGAAGCAAGCAAAATTTGATTTAATGAATGAAAGTTGCTGCTGAAGAACGTTGTTTTTAAAAATTTGTTTAGCATCTCGCAGAGATTGGGAACTTTTATCCGTTAAAGCTTCAATTATATTTTTTAAATCTACGAAACAGTCTGATTTTAAATTTTGTCCTACCTTGACCATATATGCTTCAGCATCTAATAAAAAAAATCAATAATTTATGGCTAGGAAAAGCTGCGGGAAGAAAAAATTTTTATATTTCTTCTTGTGCAAAACGTAATATTATTACAGAGTTGGTTTTTTCTAATTGCTTGCATGAAATTTTCTCTTAGAGTCCTTTCACTTGAAATATTCAATGTACAATATATTTTTTAAGTTTTAAAGTTTAGTTTTCATTTGATAATTTTCAAAGCGGTATATTTGAAGAGATTAATTCACGGCACAAGTCTTCATTAAAAGTATATTGTTCGTTTCCTTCTTTCGTACTTGACCGAAAAGACTTAAAACCCGAAGCTTGATATTTTTCTCCAGATTTAGTTTTGTCTATTTTGGCTAAATGTAACGCAGTTCTGGTATATTGTCGATCTATCTGAAATTTCTTTTCGCATGCAACCTGAAATAGATTTTTTTAATATAAATAACCACAGTTAAAACCGATTTCTGTATAATCTTAAATTAAATGCATCAATAGAAGAAATTCCATTCAAGTAACTGCACGATTATTGCATGGCAGTCACTGATATTTCAGCAATAGTTAACATATAGGTATTGGTCTTATATTAAAATGTAATTATATTATCCCCGTTTTATTTACGTTAATTTATGCAATCATTAAAATATTTTAAAGAACATATCAAATATAGAATAGTATTAAATATTTAGTACTAACAATTTTTCCACAAACTGAACAATAAACTTTGTCCATATCCATAGCTCTTGTCCAACGTTTAGTCCAAGCAGCGACACTGGTTATTTTCGGCATTTTAAAATCAAATTAGTTTAACAAATTAAACAAGCTCGACTGACGATGCTTAAGTTTTCACTTTCACTTTTAGAACAAAATGATTTGAACAAGGACAATTCTATTCATACCACACGCAATAAACTTATGAAACATTTTTTTGGATTGCAATCGGTTACCTGCTACAACAATACCAAGAATATTAGGTAGTATCTATAGGTACTATCGGTAATATTGAAGGCTGAAATATTGAAATAAAATGAACATTGAAATTTCCAGTTACTTAGTCATACCTTTACCTACAGTTAGATAAATATTATTTAAAATCTCCAATTCGAAATAAGTTGGCTTTTATGCATTTTATGCAATTTTTTGTATAAATATGCAAAACTCACAGATATTTGCATAAAATATGAAAAATATGCAACATATGCATTTTGCATCTTCGCCTAAGTCTAGACATAAGAAATATATTTAATCAATTAGAAAAGACATTTACTGCATATTCTCAGGTATTTCGCAATTAGGACCATGTCGTCTGCGAAGTTTATGTTATTGATTAGCACCATTTTCTTTTATAATACATCTTTTACAAAAATACAATAATTGGGAACACAGCATCGTTAAATTGTATTTATTTCAGAAAGGATTCTTAGAAACAACCCCTCTTTGTACGTCTTTGCTTTTGCCTGAATCAATATTCGCGTCCACCGGAGCCGGGGAAACATTCGACAGACCTTCATTTAAACGGGCCAGCATTGATAATGTAAAATGCATTTGGAACCATGCAAAATGTTTTATCGTCACTTTGTTAAACTGTTCGTAAAACAATCGAAAATTAATAGCTTAAACATACTACGACAAATTCCTATCGACATATTAAAGATCAATGGTCAATCAACAATTATTATTTTATAGATGTGTAATTGTGGTAATTTTTAGTGATATGTAGATCTTTATCAATCGAATTTTTGCGGTTATAGGTAGGTAAGTGCGACATCTGCGTTTCTTCAAAAATTTTATAAATTTTATAAATTATTCTCATAAAGAGCGTATATAAATGAAATGACAAGCTGATAGGTCTGTGGTTTCTAATTTATGTTATATCTCCTTTATTATGCAATATTATTATAATAGCACATTTCCATTTTTCTGGTGTAATTTCTTCAAAGAGATGGGCCTTCTATAAAGAGATGTTAAACCTTTTATGACGCATTTGCCTCCTAGTTTTATCATTTCACTTATAATGGCATCTGCTCCAGGTGTTTTGTTGTTCTTCATACCTGTTAACGCCGATTTAATTTCCTCTTAGGTTATATCTGAAAGTTCCTCCGATCCTTGATTTTGTGTTGCTGAGATTTCTACCTCTGGAATGTGAGCATCTCAACTATATAATGTTCTGTAGTACTCCTCGATGAATCGTGAGTCTAAGCTGAGAATCTACAAAACAGTAATTAGACCAGTGGTCACATATGGATGTGAAACGTGGACTCTCTCAACCACTGATGAAAATCAACTGAGAATATTTGAGCACAAAATACTAAGGAAGATATTTGGACCAACCCAATGGAGCGATGGTTCGTGGAGAATTAAAATGAACCACGAGCTCGATGAACTAATACAGAGCGCAGATATTGTCAGATTTGTAAAGTCACAAAGACTAAACTGGCTTGGTCACCTAGAAAGAATGCCAGATAATTGAGCTGTAAAAGTAGTCCAGAGATGGAAGCCCCAAGGAAACAGAACAGGAGGAAGGCCCCGTAAAAGATGGATAGACGACGTAGAGAGGGATCTTAAAACCATGAACATCAGGCAGTGGCGAAGAAAAGTATCCGACAGGGCAGAATGGAAGAACATTGTTAAGCAGGCCAAGACTCACAAAGGGTTGTGGCACCATTAGAAGAAGAAGAAGTACTCCTCGATGATTTTCAGGATCTCTTGTTCATATATGGCATGTCCTTGTTTATTTTTTATATATATTAAGGGATTCTACAGTATTCACTGCGTTCCCTCGCTCAACCGTTTCCATCTCTCTCTGTTGTTCCATTCTCCATCGTTTAGGCCTCTCTTCCTCATGGCGTCGTCTACTTCTTTCCTCCAGGATTTTCGGGGTCGTCCTCTTTTCCTCCTTCCTATGGGACTCCATTCGGTTATTCTCTTTATCCATTTGCTGTTGCTAGTTCTTCTTACATGTCCATACCACTTTAGTCTTTTTTGTTCTATATATGTTAGTATGTCTGTTTCTATTGATGTTCTTTGCTTTATTTCGTCATTACTTCTCCTATCCATTCTTGTTACTCTACAGCATCTTCGCAGGCATTCTATATCTGTTGCTACTATCTTACTGCTGTTTTTCTTGTGTATGGTCCAATTTTCAGCCCCATATGTCATAATACTTCGCACTAATGTTTTATAAATCTGTGTTTTTGTCTTCATATTTAGGTGTCTATCCCACCATACTGAGTTAAGTTGTGGGATTGCTGTTCTTGTTTTTCCTAATCTTTGTGTAATTTCTTCCTCTGTTGTTGTCTTTTTCGTGATTATAAACCCCAAGAATTTATCCTTTCCTTTGATTGTTACGTTGTCATCAATCTGTAGATCTTCTATGTCTTCTTTACTTGTAGATAGGTATTCTGTTTTCGCGAAGTTAGTATCTAGGCCAGCCTTGGTATATTCTTCTTGTAGTTTCTTCATCATATAGCTAAGGTCGTCTTGGTCTTGTGCAATCACTACTTGATCGTCTGCAAAGCTTAATGTATATAGGTATTCGTTCCGTACCGGTACTCCATGCCTTCGCATTTTCTTTTCCATGTAGTCAAGGCGTTCTCTAAGTATATTCTAAATAGGGTTGAAGATGTGGAACAACCCTGCAGGAGCCCTTTTGTTGTGGTGAACTCTCCTATGATTCTTGTTCCCATTTTAATGAACACTTTATTTTCTTTATACAGAGCTTTTGTAGCTTCTTTGAGTTCCGTCTGTAGTTCTAATTTGTACATTGCCTCCCATGGTTCTGACCTTGGTACAAAGTCATATGCCTTTCTCAGGTCCACAAATGCCAAATGTATATCTCTATTTTTTGCTTTTTCTTTTCCAACAGTTGTTCCAGTGTGTATATGTGATCTATGCATGATCTTCCTGCCGTGAAGCCTGCCTGATCCTCCCCGATTTTGCCTTTTATCGCTTGCTCTATCTTTTCTCGCAGTATCTTCCCATATAATCTTCCTATTGATGATATTACGCTTATTCCTCTGTAGTTTTCGCATCGTTTTCTATCTCCTTTCTTAAATATAGATGTCATATATGCCTCTGTTAATTCCTTTGGGAGCTGTTCTCCATTTATGGCTTTCTGAAATATCCATTGTATCATCGGGTGTAATTTTTTTGATCCGTATTTTATAAGCTCAGGTGAGATGCCTCCAGGTCCCGGTGCTTTCTTATTTTTGATTGTTTTTATGGCCGTTCTCATTTCCCTATCTGTTATTTCTATTTCTTGTTGTGGGGATCTGCTTCGTCTTCGCCTGTTTTCTTTTCCAATGAATTGTGGTCTTTGTTCTGTTAACAGTTCCTTGTAATAGTCCTTCCATTCTTTGTCCTGTATATTTTCCAATTTAATTTTTTCTTTTGAGTTTTGTTTCAATCCTCTCAGTACTTTCCATGTTTATTTTTTACCTTATAAATATTTCTCGTGCCTCTCTTCAACTTTCTTTTTAGAACTTTTAGGCATTTGTTTTGTTGTATGGTATTAGCTGTTTCTTTAGTGCTAAACTTCCCCATGTTTTTCCTAATAGCTTTTGAAACAACGATCTTATCTAAATTCATGATCTCTGCAATGTTAGTTGTGTGGTTATCTTTCATTTCCCTTCTTTTTTGCATTAGGTTTCATGTGTCTTCGCGAGTTTTTCATTTGTTCATATTTGCTTGGCTTGGCACTTCTGCGCCTTCTTTAAGGTATCCACCAACATTTCGTTAAGCTTTCAATATTGTTTTCATTTTTCACATTTTTGTGCAGGTTACTCTCTATTTCTTTCTGGTATGCCTTTTTGTTAGTAATCGCAGTGTATCTGATATTTTTTTAGGAGACTAGATCCTAAAACAGGAGGCAAAATAAAAGAATTTTCTGGAAAAACATGGTTTTTATTTCAAAGGAGTTTACTTATAAGACCACCTAGGTACTTCTTAATAGCAAGATAAAGTTTATATGGTAAACTCAAACAATTAAAACAGCATATGACGTGTAACGGAGGTTTTTTTTCGGAAGATGTCTGTTAATAGTACTGCAGCTAATTGACTTATTGTACATAAATTTCTCTTGGTTCATAAATTTCTCTTTCGAAAATATATTATCTATCAGATTTTATGCCCCTAAAAACAGACTAATGTAACAAATGTTATTTTGTCCGAGTTTTTCTATTTTTACGTGAGTATTAAAGCCATAAACAACACATAACGACGTAAAAGTGGAAGCAATATAAAATAGTATACATCTTTAAATACAAAGTGCAGGTTTTAAAAGTTCCGTTAAAATACTTGTTTTAAAATCCTCATTTGCTAAAGAAATATTACATAACTATCCAACATAAAAACAGTGGCGTGTTTACGAGAGTATAAGTGATGTGCAATGAATCAAAGAGTTAGAAACTCTTAGGAGTTAGTATAATAATATTATTATCAACACCTAGAAAATTGGTTTTATGAATTAGGTAAATTTATTACGTAAGGAGAAAAAAAGAGTACATAAAGCATGTGATTAAAAAAACTAGAAGAACACAAAATGTATGTTGAGGTAAATTACAGGATGGATTTAAAAATGAGATTAATAGAAGAGAAATACCGGGAAACGGTCATGAAATATGTTGAGTATGATAATATATGGCAGCCACAAAAAAATATGAAAACTATTACGATCGACAAAAAGACCTATCTTCTTCAAGCGCCATCTCCGCCGTGGAGGTCGGCAATTGTCATAGCTATTCGGACTTTTGAGACGGTTACTCTGAAAAGTTCATTTGATGTACATCTGTACCACTCTCTCAGGTTGCGCAGCCATGACATTCTACGCCTCACTATGCTTCTTTTTTCTTGGATCTTTCCCTGCATAATCAGTTAGAGCAAGTTGTATTTCTCTCCACGTGTAATATGTTCGAGATATTCCAATTTTCTTGTTTTAATTGTATTTAAAATTTGTATTTCTTTATTCATCCTGTGACGTGTTCTGTCCAGAATATTTTCAGAATTCTTCTGTACACCCACAGCTCGAATGATTCCAGTTTTTTCATTGATGTCGCACTCAAGGTCCAAGGTTCCATTTCATAAAATAAAGTCGAAAAAACATAGCACCTCGCCAACCTAACTCTTAGTTCCAATTTTAAATCCCGTGTACTTAGCACTCTTCTCATTTTATTGAAATTTGCTCTAGCCTTTTCTATTCTGATTTTGATCTCCTGAATGTAATCATTTGTGGAATTAATCATTGTTCCCAGATATGCATATTTGTCCACTTGTTTGACGTTGGTTCCATTTATTAGAAGATTCTCGTTATTTCTTTGAGTTTTCGATATTCTCATAAACTTCGTTTTCTTCGTCACCAGTCTCTGAAGATCTTTAATATTTTGTTCTAATGTTGACTTTTAGTAGTAACTTTAGCACATGAGACATCAAGCTAATAGTGCAGTAATCGCTGCATTCTCTTGCGTTTTTCTTTTTGGAGAGACAAATAAAAATCGACGATCAATGTGCTTCTCATCTAGAACTTTTAGGATTTCTATAGGAAGCAGGTCACGTCCAGAGCTTTTCCCACTCTTCATTATTTTTAATGAGTGTAATATTTCTTCTTTTGTAATATATGAACATATATTCTGCCCATCTTTGTACTTTCTCGTCTGTCTGTGTTATAGTAGTCCCGTGCCTATCCAGAATTGCACCAGTGTGATTTTGTTTTCTTAGTCCTGCCAGTTCTTTAACTTTCTTGTGTAGGTTAAACAGATCTCTCTGTATTTACTGTTGTCTGTTGTTCCATCATATCGAGTATCTCGTCATTTATCCATTCTTCTTTTCTCCTTGAGGAAGTCTTTACTATTTCTTTACAGGGTTCCAGTAGACAATGTTTTAGTCGATCCTAGTACTCGTCAATATCATTGGTGTTTGTGTTCAATTTTCTGCAGTTCACATGCAGTTCATGTTGGAGGGCATTCTTTTAAGTTAGGTTCTTCTAAGTTTTCTTGTGTCTATCGTAGGGATTCTTTGATGTCTTTTGAACAATCGGACCTGACATTGAAATTTTGAAGTAATTTTTTATTTGAATTATTTGGTGTTGGTCTTTCTGATTTTCTGATAGGATCCAAACCAACTATGGACAACTTCCCGAACACCGTATGTGTACAATCTATCGAGGAGTACATCGTGTTGCACACAATCAAAAGTACGGCAGAGGTCACGAAAAAAGGCAGTCGGATTTTTACTGTTTTCAATTAAGATTAAAACTTTCTCATAGAAACTGTTACTGACTGTGGAAGTAGAAAATTTATTTCGAAATCATCAACAATCCATGTTGACGTTTTGTGATAACTTGATTAATATCTAAAAATGATAAAAGTTGTTTTAGCATTGCATATTCAATAATCTTAGATACCACAGATGGAACAGACAGCGGTCGAAAATTTGACATTAATTTAGGATCACCTTGTTTTAGTACCGGTTAAATTATCGAAGTTTTTAGCATACTGGGAAAAACACCAGTATTAAAAGAAGCATTTATAATGTGAGCTAGTGGTGTCAAAATGTGAAAAGCAATTTTTTTAATTACTATACCCGACGATTTCAACCACACGATGTTTTGTTTTTAATTTTATACTTAATTACGTCTTAAGATTTCTTCCTCTGTTATATGAGATAGGAACAGACTATTTTGAACCAAATCATTATCATTAAAATTGTAATATTAGTATCGTCTATTTTTAGACAGATATTTTTGTGAGTTTTTTGTTTTCCATAAGTTCATTTATAACAGCCCATGTGGTTTTGTTTTTGTTAGAAAATTAAAAAATTTTGTTAAAATAAAACTAACTTTTTGTGGTGCCAACACGAAGTTTGTGCTGATATCTTTTTGACTTTTAGCTCAGGGTATGCCTAACTCAAACTAATACAAATCCCTTAGATTATCTGAAGAAGATTTTACTTCATGTGTCACCCATGTTTTTTTGGTTTGGTAAAGTTTGGTTTTCCTCCTAGAACAACTTATATTGAAATAGAACTGTATTTTATCACGAAAGGCATTATATTTTGCTCTCAACGTTAGGTATTAAACATGCATTTAACTCTAAACAAAATGTACACTATAGAAACGCCACTGTTCACCACTAGTGACTTTTACCGCTTTTGCAGTACATAGTTAAAAACTGTTATTAACCATCAACGATATCTCGAAACAACTAATATTCATATCTCGGAAAGTCCATAACCAGCTGAACGCTACATACACAGTTCACGTGTATTTCACATTTCTACACAGGTAAATTTTTGCTGTTTTTAATTCACATTTGCATATATTATATACCTTACAACTTTTTGGTAAACGTTGGGCTTTGTTTGACCGGATTGTTGTATGTTAATGTGTTGGTTTTGCGAAGCGTAAAGAGTCTTAATGCTCTTGTACGTACCTAATCTGAATGGAAATGGGAAAATTAATAGTAATGGAGAAGTGTCATTGTATCATATGTATATGTAAAAATAATTTTAATCAAAAAAACAAAAAGCTGAGAGAAAAAATCCTGGAGGAATCCTATACAGAGGAATATCACTGCTGGAAACTGCTAAAATTGTCAATCATCTACTGTTATTATCAATCAAATTTTAAAATATTTAATTTCACATATTGCTGGCTACTGTCACATTTAGACACATACTTCGGGTGACATTGACTGCTTGGTTTAGACTTCCGTCCTAATATGTAATTTTAATTAGTTGCTATCAACAAGTGCTCACAGACACTTCGTCTAAGGACTATTAAGCTCGGTGGAGTCTCAAATTGCCATGTAATCAATTTCTATTGTAACTTAGGGCCGGTTGTTCGAACGCTAATCAAAACTCAAATATTTAATTAAAATCAAATACGTCACATTTTGAGACTATGTTGACTGATTTATTTTATTAAATTTTATTATGTTACGTTTTAATTTAAACTATACCATAATTAAACTATTTCTGATGTTAATTTCATGTTTTTATTTACAAATCAATAATAATAATAAGCAATTTTTAATAATTTTGACAGCTGCTGTGACGTATTTGATTGAAATTAAATATTTGATTACAATCAAGTTTTGATTAGCGTTCGAACAATCGACCCTAACATCCTAATTTTTAATTATCAAAAATGTAACTGAAAGTTAATCGTATAACATTTAAAGGGTTTTTACCCATGTATTTAGTGGCTCTAAACATCTACATCCAGTAAGTCCACACTCTTGTAATAACCTTGGTCAAAATTTTAACATTCACGTTTGATTTAATTAAAGTGGTTACACTTTTTAGGATAGCACTGATGATGGAATAGTTATTCCGAAAACGTTCTGTGATGTATCCTGATAGGATTTTTTTTATTAAACCTAATATTTTTCTGAAGCTATTTTCTTGTGGCATTTTAAAGTAATTACTATTTAAACGGGAATAAACCACAATTAAAGCTTAAAGTAAGTTTATTGACGTTTCAATTTTCACTTCGGAAATCGTTCTCAAAATTCAAACATTAGTAATTATTATACCTTTTATAAAGGAATTTTTAAAAAAAATTTTTAATTGATCAAAATTTCAGAAAAGTCTAATTCTTGGAAAAAGTGTAAAAAATTTAAAAAAAACGTACCTGCTGTACCTAAAAATATCTTTTGCACTCAAAAATACATCGGGCATACTCCTAATGAGATGATCGCTTTCCTCTTAAGGTATCTCATGGCGGGTTATTTGCACCTTGTGCCGCTAGAATAGGTGGGGGGTGATGTCAACGAAGTACTATTTTCCAGATTGTCACAGACGTGTTCAATGGGTGAAAGATCGGGAGATTTAGGGAGTCAAGGTAAAAAATTGACTTCATTGTCTTCAAAATTGACCAACGTAATTCTGACTGATGCGGTCACATTAGCCAGAAAGCACCCTTGTGAAAATGAGTTAGAGAGCATCCGTGTATAAAGCTGAACATGTTGATCCACCACAACCAAAGGTGGCCTGCTTCCATAGGCAATAGCTCTCCATACCATAACTTCAACAGTGTGATACATACATCTTTCCATATAAAATTAAGGAATTCGTCTTTTACCACGTCGCCTTCTCCAGTTGCACGTACATTATCCATGACCAAACAGAATCTGGGTTCATCACTAAAGACAATACTACTCCATTAGAGGTACCTGCTCAGCCGTTTTGTGCATCAAGTAAGTCAATCACATCAGTGCCAATGATTGAGAGTTATGAATTAAGTCCAAAACTTCTGATTCGGTGATTCAGTTCGCATTCTAATAATCTAATAAACCTTTTATTCACTTTAAACATTTAATATACACCACTTTGTACGTTGTTTTAAAAGTTACAACGTGGTGTATATTAAACTTTTTTCAAGCCCCAGTAAAAAAAATGCTGTTTCTTTCTATTCTAGCACTTTTCCTGTATCTTTTTTAGTTGTTGAGTTTTTTTGGATAAAGGGCATTTTTTGAGAATTTCCGAAAATAGTATCTTCACTTTAAACTCGGATTTTTTCAAAACTAAATCTTCTAATATAGTAAAGCTTCCAGAATGTAATGTTTGTATATAAATGAAGTAAATTGTAAATGAAAAACGTCAAAATTTTTTCAATCAGGGTGATTTTGGCGAGGATGAGTTTGTTAATTTCTGAGTCACCAAAAATATGACTTTTTTTTGTTATAACTTACCTCAATTTTTATGCAATTCACTTTTACCATTGGTAATTATAAATTTTTGGAGCGTAAATCCGTTTAAAAACATGCTTTTTTGACGTGTGAAACTTTTTCCACCCCCCCCCCCCGTTTGGGCTGGTAACCAGCCCCAGAGGAAAAGCACATATTGCCATAGGGTAGATTTTGATCTTTGAACTACTGTTAAAATTTCAAGCAAATCTACTGTTTTGATTTTTTACTATTTTTACCGTCATATCCTAAATTACTTATCGAATAGTAAACAACTGATCGTTTTTGTCCTAACTTAAACAAACATATACCTAAAAATTAGTTATAATAAATTCGGTATTACTACCCGCTCTTTTTTCTATGTCGCTCAGTACATCAGAACAGAAGTGGAAGATCAAGTGAATAGAGCAAACAAAACTGCAGGTTGCCTGAATGAAACAATATGGAAAAATAAAAATATCGGGAAAGAAATGAAAGGCAGAATTTACAAAACAGTCATCAGACCAATAATGATACAGAGAGAACAAACAGGACGTTAGAAACAGCAGAGATGAAAACACTTTGATAGTGAAACACTATGGGACAGAACTAGAAGTACAGATATACGACGTACATGCAAGGTGGAGAAGATCAAGGACTGGGTAAGAAATAGAAGAGTAGAATGGAATGATCATATAAGCCGAATAATAACAAATTGAGTAGTAAAGACGCAAAAAAACGGTTTCTCAATAGGAAGACGATCAGTAGGAAGACCACGTAAACGATGGAACGACAACTTACTGGAGGCACATTAAAAAACAGACAGAGTCATGTCTACATAAAAGGAGGAAGAGTCGTATATCAACGTCGTAGGCTGCGTTTACGATGATTGTTGGACAGTAGCGAATATCTGCGGAGAATACTATACACATTTAACAAAACAAAAATATACCAGATGACAAAATCAATCTAAAGAACCATTCAACCAATGAGATGTAAACTATAGATCCAAGGAAAAATAATAAACTAATTTATGTCAATCAATTATCTGCCATGTGGAGAAACAAGCACCTAGGATTGAAATAAAATAGAGAGTTTATAAGACCTGTGTTCGACCAATACTTCCATATTATGCAATAGAAACAAAATCTGATACCAAGAATACAAAACAGGCCGTAGGTATAGTTGAGACGAAGATCTATGTTACCGAAAACTGAACGGAATCGAGTAAGAAATGAAGATATCGAGAAAACATTTTACGTCGTAAGATGTAATAATATAGGGAAGAGAACGAAGAAGAAATTGGAATCAACATGTAATAAGGATTGAAGAAAATATAATGGAAAAAATTATAAAAGATAGGAAACCAAACGGAAGAAGAGTCCTAGGATGACCACCAAAAAGACAACAAGACAGCTGGTATTCAGAATCACAAATAAGACTAAATAATAGACAGTAATCACAGGTCATAAACATATCGTATAAAAAAGAAGGAGAAAATAAAAATTTCGGGTAAAACCAATACGTAATAAAGCGTGGCAACCTTGTAGCAGTTAACACATTATATTTTTTGTATAACTAGTTTTTTTTGGGAAAAGGATACATTATCAAGAGAACAAAATGGATAACTACGAATGTGACAACAGAAATAAACAAGGTTACATGCTACATTAATGAACTACTACACTGTTCGAATTAATTGGAACAAATAAAAACAAACGGGTGTGGCAAATATACACAAATTTCTAACATCGAACGCGCGTATAACTTCAAAAAATGTTTGTGGAAGATAAAAATAAAAAACCAACAACTAGGGTTATGTTGTAAATTTTCATTTTATTTTAAAATTTAGCATTTTTGCATATATTACATATATTTAATAAGACTAACGTGGGGTTTTTAAATATTTCAAAAATAAAAAAGGAAATTCATATTGGGATTCGAACTCACATATAACAGCGTATAAACCAAACACGTAATAAATTTGCCAATTAGACATGACACTAACGTATTTCAAAATTGACAGTTCTCGGTCATTTATTGTAATTATTATTTTGAAATACAAAAGCCTAAAATAATTATGAACATTTAATAAATAATACAAAACATATCACATAAATAATAATAGTAATATATATTATATTATATATATATATATATATATATATATATATATATATATATATATATATATATATATATTGAGATGATTGGTGTTTAAAGAAAATAATTTATAAGTTATATACTAGATAATATTAGATATAACAAGTATTTGGTTATTTTAAGAAGTTATATACTAGAGAATTTAATAAAAATTATTTATGTGAGGGCATTTTTAAGAAATTAGCATATAATAATTGTAAAAAGTTGTATTTTAATAATTATAATATTGTAGATATATTTCAGTGAGCCATGTGACTAGGCAACCAAGTATACAGTAAGTGACAGATAGAAATTAATAATTAGGAATATAAAGTGGGGTTATAATAATGTTAGTTTAAAATGTTTAATTTAAATATAGTTACTGATTTAAGTGTATATTCTGATCTGAAAAGCCTAAGTGTCAACAAAATTATCAATAGAAAAGTAAGGAATTCTCTAGATTACCGGAGATGGCCTTGTTTGCGAAATGGTTTGTTCCAGAAAATTCAGACATGTATTTAATAGAACAAATGGAACATGATTTCTTGCTAGATGATTCTGGAACATGAAAAAAGATATAAATACCCGGTGATTTGGATTCAAGAGGCCCATTCAGTTAGTCAATCAGTTATGAGTTACAGTTACTATGATGGCCAGTTTTAGTATGAAAATTAGTTAGAGGCAGTCAATCAGTTACAATTGTTCAATATAGTGAGTTAAATCAAGATTAAGAAACAGTATAAAGAAAATATTATTGAAGATTAAAAATTATGTTATGTATAAATGATGATAATGGAAGAAGTATTAATTGAATATTAAAATTAAATAATATTTTTGATGATTGGATATTGATATATTGAAAAGAAGAATAAAAATAAATGCTGTTTGCTGGTTTGCTTGGCGGTTTATAAATGCTGTGAAGAAAAATATCTTAAATTAGGTGGAAGCTGATAATTGGAAAAAGTAATTTCACAAAAAACAAGGATAACCGAAGCTGAGAAGAAGACATTTGAGTGGTGATTATAATCTATATAGTGGAAAACAGTTCATTTAGGCATTCAGTGACAGAAAGGTACAAAATTTTGTTAATATAATTTAGTTAGTGTCATAACAATTTCAATTTTGAAGATAGTTTATTTAAATTTTACATTGTCTATAGAATTTAATTAGTTTCATAAGAATTTCAATTTAAAGATAGTTTATTTTAAATTTACATTGGCTAGGTTAGATATATATGTGTTTCATAATAGATATAATAAAGATAATTTAAAAAAGTACTTACAAACTAATTCTTTGAGAACCGCGATAAAAACCCTATATTATTAAAAAAACACTCATTGCTCATCATTCACAAACAATACATCATAACAATATATATATATATATATATATATATATATATATATATATATATATATATATATATATATATATATATATAATATATAATATTTACATTAAATACAAAAGGAACATTTTTATTCCCGATAGAAAAAGAGAGAAAATATATTTTCTGTCTCTCTCTTACTCATATCTTACATATGTCATGATTTCACCGATTCACTCCCGTGCAAATTTCCAACGTCGACCGCGCGTATAGAAATATAATTTCAAAAAAACTAATTTTTTCCTTGCTAAAACCATTATCATACATATCATAAGTAGACTAAAAAATGTCTGAAAAAAATGACTGAAATAAAGTATGTACGAAGTGAGTGAGTAAGTGAGGTGAGTGAGTGAGTCAAGTCGCTGTTCACTTTATCTTATAAACTACTTGACTGATCCTTCTCAAATTTTGCACACTTCTTTTATAGATAAATTTCTAGGTCGCAACGTCGAGATATTGTCCATTTTGTTGTTATAATTAATTTTACAACATCAAATTAATCAAATTTTAACAGCAAATTTTCAAAAATTCAAAATTTCGTCTTTTTTACTTCTAAAATTTGTGACGGGTAAATCTTTTAGGCAGCAGACTGTAAAACACAGTTTTAAATTAAATAAAAATATATTCGAAATAAATAAAGAACAAAATAACATAAGATTCTAGGTAATATATACGAGGCATGTTTTTTAAGTAAGTACCGTTTTGCGATTCCGCCGCCACAGCGCTACGGTCGGCGTTCCGCGCATGAGCGCTGGTTACCTACATCTCTTGTCTACGCACTGACGCGATTACAGTCTGATTCTTCATTGTATACTTGTTTACTCCAGTGTTTAAGATGCCTCCAACAATCGTGAGTCACGCTGATTGTGAAGTACGGGCTGTTATACGATTTCTTAGTGCTAAAGGCGTAAAACCAATCGATATTCAACGTGAGATCGTTGAAGTTTACGGACAAAACATTATGAGTGATGGAATGGTAAGGAAATGGGTGAGAGCATTTAAAGATGGCCGCACAAATGTGCATGATGAAGAACGGATTGAGCGACCTTCGGTCGTTAATGAAAATTTGGTGCAGAAAGTGGACGAAAAGGTGAGAGAAAACAGACGCTTTACAATTTCCTCATTGTCCGACTGCTTTCCTCAGTATTCTCGTAGTGTTTTGTATCGCATTGTTACCGAGAACTTGAATTACCGGAAATTGTGTTCACGTTGGGTTCCAAAAATGTTTACGGATTTGCACAAAACCCAACGTTTAGGCAGTGCATTGACTTTCCTTGAGCGGTACCACAGTGAAGGTGAAGATTTTTTAGACCAAATTGTTACTGGTGACGAAACGTGGGTGGCCTACGTCACACCAGAATCGAAACAACAATCCATGGAATGGCGACATTCATCATCACCCAAAAGAGTGAAGTTTAAGCAAACAATTTCTTCCCGGAAAATCATGTGCACAGTTTTTTGGGACAGAAAAGGAGTATTGCTAGTGGAGTTTCTGCCTCGTAATGAGACAATCAATGCAGCGTCTTATTGTGAGACATTGAAAAATCTGCGTCGTGCAATCCAGAACAAAAGACGTGGCAAGTTGAGTAAGGGTATCGTTTTGCTGCATGGCAATGCCCGTCCACATGTGGCTAATCAGACCAAAGATCTCATCAAATCATTTAAATAGGAAACTCTAGATCATCCTCCATACAGCCCTGATCTGGCGCCCAGCGACTACCATTTGTTCCAGCACTTAAAGAAACACCTGGGCGGTCAGCGTCTTCAAGACGATAACGAAGTCAAAACATTTGTGATGCAGTGGTTAAAAAGTCAGGCGGCAGAATTTTATCAGGAGGATATTCAAAAACTGGTGCCACGTTATGACAAATGCCTCAATATTCACGGAAATTATGTAGGAAAGTAGATTAAGGTACAGGCTTTCATGTAAAAATAAAATTATTGCCATATCTTTGCACGTCTTTCTTTAATTCCAAAACGGTACTTACTTAAAAAACACGCATCGTACAATAAAAATTAAACGTGAACCCTGGCGACGACGGCATCGACGGCGATATGACCCGCTGTTTAATATCTGCGAAAAATAAAATGCAATTAATGACATAAAATCTAAATAGAAATTAGGGTGCGTTAATACATACAGACGGTAGTCGGGCCAGTCAACACTCGGCCCAGCGAGGAACGGATGGTGAACAATCAGTACTTAGACACAGGAGAAAACAGGTTTGTCTTAGGTTAACACTCCAAGACTACGTACGGAACTGTTACTAGATCAATACTCTAGCAGAAACGGTTAGCCTTCAGTCAATACCCTAGTGCCAGTGGAGTTTTTGTCAGATCAATACTCCGACGGAACTCTCTTTATCTTGCGGCGGCTGCTCTTTTATACAGTCAAGGGCCTTCCATCTCCGCTAGCGCACATCGATGGAGGAGAAACTTGTGGTGGGGATGCGTATGTATACCAAGGCGATGCATATCGTTACAAATTTGAAAAATGAATAATATCTTGACCTAGGAAACTCATAAACTAACGAAATATTTTTTTTTGCCAATAGATAATGCAGTTATAAGTTACGATGAACACCGCAAAGTGACTGTTCTTGGAAAATTAGCTGTAATTGGCTTAATTTTTAATATTTTTGTATCAAAGTTTCAGAAAATACTCTTGAAATGTTGTGTCCTCCAATCAAACACATCCCAAGCCATACCGATTTTCCGTACAGTGGAATGCTTTCTGATTAAATCGTGGTAGCGACTAATTTCCACGATACCAGGCATTTTTTTAATGTACTATTTTTAATGTTCTATAAGGCCGAAAATACGATGAGGTGGAATAAAGGAATGGCCGACGATCGGAAAAATTAATTCAATTTGTTCAAGTCCGACAACGCGACTGTCACGTTCAGTGAATATAGCCTCAGAGGCCACCAACGCGAGTCGCGCGGTCTTTGACTATATGACAATATATGAACGTTATCTCAGCGGATTTTTCACGAATTACAACAAATGTCTGCTGGTCGCTTAGAAACACTGGCATATATTGGAGTTTGTGTTTGGTTTTCGAATTTTGATGTTAAATTTTATTCTGAGTATATGACAATGTATGAATGTTATCTCGGCAGATTTTTCACAAATTATAACAAAATATCATCTGTCCCATTGATAACTTGGAAGATAAAATATGAATTCCTCAATTTTATTGCTTACTTTTCAAATATTCATGCTAGGCGTGCTCGAAAATGACAAAATTAGCTGTAATAAAAGGTTGTAAAGCAATAAAAGTAAAAGCAGTTTATTTTGCTATGCATTCAGTAATATTTTCTCTGCCTTCAGTGTTGGATGTCTTTTGGTGTTACTGTGAGCCATTTAACGTGTTTTGCTAAATACCTCAGTTTTAAATTATTTTTAAAATGAGTGATGAATATTGCCAACCTTTGACTTCTAAACGAGGTAGGTGGGAAACTTCTCAGCCAATCTCAGATGATGAATTATTACACATATTAGACGATTCACATGACGACAGTGACGCAAATGATGAAGATTTATATTGTGATGAAGATGATCGGGCAGACGATCCTAATTTACCAGAAAAATCTGAAGGTAATGATGAGTCTTAAAATATTATTGCATGGTCTTCAGAGGTTCAAAATCCTACAGTGCTACCATTTACAGCAATACCAGGATTGAAAATTAATGTGGGTGGCAGCAATCCTATTGATTACTTCAATTTATTGGCATGTGAATTATTCTATGACCTGATTATTCAAAATAGCAATTTATATGCCGTTTATATTCTTTCTCAAAGTAAATCTGAGAAAAGTAGAATTGTAGCTTGGAAGGATATAACTGTAGAAGAATTTAAAATTTTTCTTGGTTTGTTATTTCACATGGGAACCATAAAAATTCATCGTATGAATGATTACTGGAAGAAAAATCATTTATTTAGTATTCCAGTGTTTGGACAATATATGAGCCGAAATCGCTTTATGTTAATTTTGCGTGCCCTACATTTTAACAATAATAGTGACAATAACCAGTCCAGACTTGCCAAGATATCTCCATTGTTAGATTGTTTTAATAATAAAATGGAGAATCTTTATTATCTAGAAATAAAATTAGCCCTTAGCCCTGGACGAATCTATGATTTTATGGAGAGAAAGACTTAGTTTTCGTCAATTTCTCAAGGGCAAATGACACAAATATGCTGTGAAACTGTATACTTTGGCAGAATGTACCGGAATGATTCAACGCATATTAGTTTATAGTGGAGCTAGTGACCCCTTAGTTGGAGGATGTAATCATACGGAAAAAGTAGTGCTAAATTTGATGGATCGAAACTAAATGTTGGTCACTCCTTATATATGGATAATTTTTATAATTGTTCGGAAAATCCACACGAAGTTGTTTCTCGAAAATTGAAACAAAATGAACTGGTGAGTGCTTACAATAATAAAGGGGTGTGTGTGTGTAAATGGAAAGATTAGCGAGATATTTTAATGATCTCTTTTCAAATTTGGTCATGAAATGGTCCAACAATATCTAGGAAAGGAATTGATAAAGAAAAGCCCCGTTTAGTCGCTGAATATAACAAAAACAAAGATGGCATTGACTTAGGCAACCAGATGTTAAATTATTATAGTTGTGAACACAAAACTATGAGGTGGTACAAAAAAATAGGCATACATATTTTTCAAATTATGCCAATCAATGCATACTATTTCTATAACAATTCTAATACAAAAATGTCATTATACGACTTTCGATTGTCGGTGATTGATAGTCTTTTGGGACCAAACTCAAAAATTCCTCAAATCAAGAAAAATTTGCCATCCCATCGCCCTAAATCAGCTAATGGTATTACAAAACGACGACAATGTAAATATTGCTGGCAAACTAAAAAAGAAAGAAAGGACTCATTGTTTTATTGTGCGTTGTGCCCTGAACATCCGGGATTTTGCTTAGAAAATTGTTTTAGACGTTTTCATGAAGAAATTGAAAATTAGGTAATTAGTTTGTTTTCTTGATGTTTTTGCCATTTAATAATTACTTATGTTAGTTATCTAGGTTCATAATTATATTTTTTCTCAATCAGATTATTATTATTTTTTAAGTTCAACTGTCACATTTTCTGCCCTGTGGCCACCAACGCGACTCGGTGAGTTTTTTTTGTGACCAAATTAATTTTTTTTGTACCCATATTTATTATAAATGACTTTTTAGAGTGTACCTTAAAAATTAATTAGTTTACACGAATACATCTCAGTGGCCCACTGTTTTCCCTTAAAATAAGGGACGGAGCTGAACGTGTTAATATGATTCGGCGATTCTTCTAGAAGCCAATAAACCAACATTGCCATCATATTCGAATTTTTGTTTTGTCCGCCGCAACCATCAGCGAATAAACGTACTGTTTCTATGTTGACATCAAAATCAAAAGTCTTTAGAGCATGTTGCAATGCCGACGCTCTTGTATTAGAAACTTTTCGAGAGTCAATTTCTGTCCACATGTAAGAAAAGACATTTGTTGGTCTTAGTTTATCGGTAGAAGTTCTAGCAACAACAGTAAAATTATTATAGTTAATTTGCTGGCTGTAATATGCTGCTTGATCAGGCAGTCTAGGCAGTGACAAGTTTTTTTGGCAGTCGAACGAAAAGTAAGTTGTGTTGGGTTTTGGATTTTTAAGGGGAAAAAGCCTTTGCTTTTACGATATAAACACGATGCTCAGTGGCTAACTTTTGCCGAACAGCAAGCAATTTAGTTATTCACATACTTTCGAAAATAACATAGGCTGAGGCACTCTTCGAGGGTAATGGTCGAAGTTTCTTAAAATTGATGTCACAAGAATAATTATAAACTCCTGAAAATTTGTTTCTTCAACACAGCTGTTGTAGTAGCGTGTTCGTTAGGAGAACCAACCGGCAAATTTCATTGGCGGTAGAGCAAACAGCGAGTTTTGCAGGTAAACATTCATCTGCAAATAACTCTAATTTTCACGACAGCATTTGTGTGCTAAAGAACGAGTTTTGGGAAGTTATGATTATATCATTCGATTCCTATTTAAAATTGAAATAAATGTTATCAAAAAAAATAATTTTCGACACTTTTGTCGATTAGAGAGTTTTGCAAATAGTAGCCTCATTAGTCTTTTGTTTAAACACTACTCTAACCTGTCGAATGGTATATAATTATAAAATAAATAAGTTTGGGTAAAAAATTTGTTGTTCTTTTGGCATTATACTGACAAAATTGAATTATACCGTTATTGTATGCATGAGTTTTCACGATAATTGTTTTGCTTTATTGTACGGAAATTATTAATTTGTTTTACACAACAATTGAACTATTATCATTTATTAATTGTAATTGGACTAAACTAAATTATAGTTGAAGTTAGTAGTTAATTAATAATATATTTAGTATTTGTAATTAACTAACACATTAATATGCAGGAAGGTTTAACAAAGTGCGAAGCGAGTTTGGTTTGTTGACACCAGCTCTAAAGTTTTATTTTGTTACTTGTGTCGCCAGTGTTTACTTTTCAGGTGTTCATATGAGTTTATTGTTGTTAGATTTGTATCTTCTGTTCTTGGTATTAGCTCATTATTTGTGCCGTTTTTGTTAGCAAATATATCCTGCTACCACATTGTTAAAGTTCGTTGGTGCTATTTTGCACATGCCACTCAAAAATCGTATCTTAAGTCCCTCTACTTTCCACTACTAAACATCGGCAGTTTAATATGTTATATTTGGTTTAGTTTATGTTTAATAGTCAGAGATGATAACGTCAATGTAAAAAAGCACCATTTGAGCTTAGCATCTGAAAGGTTGACTTTATAATAGTTGTACCTAACCTCTTGAAATTGTTTGCGAGCCCTATGTAGATTCAGTGTATGCCTTATCTTCCTTTTAACCTTGTTTATAATGCTTCCCTTTATCTTTGATGGATTTTTGTGGGCTTCTATAACAGAGGTGTTGCTTCGTACCCATCTTATGTTATGCCCTTTGCTCTGCCACTTAGACGACCCTGCCTTGTTTTCGGGCAGTCTATTTGATACTGGATATATCTTGTATGCACACAAAATACACACACATTGTTTTTCCGGTTACCGGCAGTGATTGTTGGAAATTCCTGTTCAATTTAGACTTTAACTGCTTCTAATCAACATTTTCCTTACCATGTTTAATCGGAAAAAACCATTTCTTCAAGTGTTTTTTTTTAAGGCTTCATCGATTTACAACAATCTTCAGCCTTATAAAAACAGAAATGATATTTCTAATGAATTATTTGTCATAGTCTTTCAGGTCTATCGTGGTTGTTTTTCTATTAGCAAATGTAGTTGAAAATACTACCAAATGACTTATATCACTCTATATTCATTACAATTTTACGTATTTTGTTGAACGATCCTCTCGACTGTGCATAAAGATACTCTCCATACGGTGTTTATTATTTATTCAAATATCTTTACGAAAAACTTTTTGCATACATATATTAAACTTTGTAAACAATTCCTTTGGATTCCGACATCAATTTAATATGTCGACTTGTAAACGTAACCGTCTCCATTGTACACAGATTTTTTTATTATTATTGCTAGCACTCTTCTTTAAGAGACTGAAAATCATATTGGGAGACATTTAATAAAACACAAAAAGCACAATATAATTACGCAACATTCCAAATTTGATATGAAATATTTTGTATATTGAAATAACGAAAAAAGAAACATCATTTCTTCGAACTATTTTATTTTATTTGCCGCCGGATTTGAGGGCTTGTTACTTGTAGTATGAGAACTGTAGAGATGATTTGAAAATAGCCGATGTCCAAGAAACTATTTTAGAAACAACGGGATGTTAATGAAACACTCTTTTGACTTTTTGTCTAGCTTTCGGAATGGTTTTATTCCTTTTTCACTTTTTCAAGACACTGTAATAAGAAAAATATGTAAATATTTATAAAATATCACAATTCTTCAGTGCAACTTAGTAGTCGTTGAGATTATTTGTAAAAGCATTGACTTCTTCTTCTTAACATGCCATACACCAAAGTGCGTAGGCGACTATCTCATTACTAGAATTCTGTTCTTGGCGGCGTGACACAGCTCGCCTGTATTGTGTATTCCTGTCCATTCTTTAATATTCCTTAACCAGGATAATTGTTTGCGGCCGGCTCCTCTCCTACCTTCGATCTTCCCTTGTAGGATTAACTGTGGTATTTCATATTTTGCTCCTCTCAATATGTGCCCAAGGTAACCAATCTTGCGTTTTTTAATTAATTCAAAGAGTTCTCTTTCCACGCCGGCTCTCTTAAGGACGTCATCGTTTCGAACTCTATCCACCCAAGGTATGCGCATCATTTTTCTCAATGACCACATTTCAAATGCTTCAAGTTTGTTGATAGATGTTTTTTTCAAAGTCCACGTTTCCATGCCATAAAGCAAGATGGACCATATGTAGCACTTGACCATTCTGTAGCGTATTTCGAAATTTAGGTTTTGATTACATAGGAGCGGTCTGAATTTCACAAAAGCTTGTCTTGCCATTTGTATTCGGGTTGCAAAAGCATTGACACTCAACATTAATAACACATATATAAAATATAAAATAATGGACAAAATACATTCTAAAATTTTTAAAATTTAGGTACAGATAGTAAAACTTAGTTTCTCATCTTTTACTGGTGTGTTTTAACTCTGTATGTATATATATATATATATATATATATATATATATATATATATATATATATATATATGTATATATTATACATATATATATATATATATATAATAAAAACTTAAATTGAGAAAACTGTTGACTTCTCTCAGATTATTCACGTTAACGTATCACAAATCTTTATTTAAAAGACAGCTATGTGGGAGAATGCTATAAACTTTATTTGAAAAAATTATCTTATTCGTCTGATGTAAACACGACAAAACCAATTGGCATACTGTGGTGAACCACAGAAGCTCTTTGTTCAGTGCTATACATAAGTCGTTCTTCATCCAGTGATTTTAATGTTGTTTTGATGTCTGACTTTGTAGACTGACTTGTCAAATTCAATAAAGCATGCAAATATCTGTCGAATTGGTATCAAAGTAATGTGTGTCTATCGCGTAGTAAAATAATCTCTAAAATCAAATTGGAGTTTAGAAACATTAGCCAGACACAAAAGAAATAAGACAGTGACTATCTCCATAATTAACCTAAATTTCCTAACACAAAGATTAGAAGAAAAGGGACACACTCTTTTCACCTAGGGGCCTATCAAAACATTGATGAGAGACATACAACACTAGGTCACGAAAAGAAGAAAGTTGTACAAATGGTTTAAAACAAAGGTAACGAGATTAACTAAATTTTTATAAAAGATTGTAATATAATCCAAAGTGTTTGTTTACTTTGCCAGGTGCCTCCACCCGTCTACCAAGATCTTTATTTATTGTCTTCTCTTTTTCTTAATTCGTTTCTTCTCTGTTTCGCCCGTGGTAATTTGTAAAACAAGTTTTACTGATGACGCCAGTACCATCAGATTCTCATTTTGACTTCAGTCTAAACAGTTGAGTTAAAGTTGGGACCTTCGTGCTTTGTGACTTGTTGATTGCGGCTGAAGGCCAAATTATTATTTATTTGGAAGTTATAGAACCCACAAAGAACTGAGAATTAGATCTAAAACCTCCATATAATCTTCTAATTGGTCTTCAGAGATCTAAATGTGTAAGAAGTTACAGTCTATTAAGTTTGAGGTGAAAGCAGGACAAACTGCAACAAAAGCAGGACAAAGTCATAATATTTTTTTGTTCCATTTTCCTTTTTGATGAAACAAATTAATAGAAACTGAAATTTTCTATAGAACAAAGACCTATGTACTCTGGACTGATGATGTAGCATATATTGTAAGCCTCGAAACCGGTAGCCTAGAAATTCTACTACCATAAGAAAGATTGCACAAGATTGAGAGTATTAACTTATCTCCTATACACTGGTAGTATAGGCTCATATTGGCAATCTTTTTATCATAAGAATTGCACTTTTTATTGTTCTACCAAATTTGTAGGTATATATTTTTTTAAATAAGTTCTCATGCCTATATATCATGATATTATAATGACCAAGGTAAATTCTAATATTTTATTTTTTTTTTAAATTGGTTATTCAGATCATACCAATCCTTTAAAATATAAGATTCCGAGTTTTCCTTGTCACTCAAAGAAAAGATCAGATGGCGCTTTTTTCCTTTTTATTCAATTATTTTTTTTTGTCTATTTTGTTTTAGTTGTATTATTTTCTTTTTTACTTTCTTTCTGAGTTTTTTATTCCCGTTCTGTTTAGAGATCTGTAGACCCACTCCCCAACGCTCGCCGTTGTGTTCTTCAAAACATCTGAGCATATTGAACGACTTTAGATCTGGAATTATTTATTTATCTTAAATTCTATCTTACTTACAATAATTGTATCTTACTTATTTGATCTGACCTACAATAATCCCCAACTTCTGGGCCTTCTTTCTTTACATTCAGGTTGAATTTAAGTTTCAATGTTATATTTTTAATGCAACCAAAAAATATATGATCTAAATCACCTTTCTGGTGGACTGTGGTGAATATGTTTAAAGCATAACTCATTAATTCACAAATATTACTACATAACCTCCAAAATTAATAAAGAAAAGCAACAACGAATCTCTATATTAAAAAATACTGCTCCGCTGGAATTTTCCCCTTGGCTGTAGCATGCAGCAACAATTCCGTACATTTCTTTGTAAATCATTTAAGTGTGGAGCTTTTAAAAGCTGGTAAAGTGATTATCATAAAATAAAAAGAGAAATTAATGCTGCAAAGTTAAATTTCAAAGCACAGCTCTTAATTTCAAAAAGTGAACGGAGCAAAACAAAGATGGAATAAAATAGAGGAAAACATCAGCACTACGGTATACCGTAAATACATTAGATAATTTCCCCAAAGGAAACTTAAATATAAAAAAATACGCACAATTTAAAAGTTTGTATAGTCTCACAAACAGGACCGGTTTCTGTGGCTATATAACCGAAGAAACAAGAGAAAAGAAAATATTTTATGGGTAAAGAGCAAAGGCCAGTCAGCATCTTAAAAAATGCGTAACTATAAAACACTGGAGAGTCTTGGAGACGCTAAAATGAATAATCAAAAAACATGTCAAATATCTTTACGATGATATACTACTAGATTCACCTAGAGTAATTGAGAAAATTAACGTAGAAGAAGATACTAGTAACACATATGATCATCCTTAAAACAAAACAAAAAAACAGGGATCTGTGATACTTTATATATTTAGAAAATCCCCACACGCATCATTGGGATAGTTATCAAAAAGTAAATATTTGTCAATTTCACACTAACATGAGGTGAAGAAAGTATCATTATTGGATTCATCTGTTAACCGTTTTCATCACGTTGGAAACATACCTTCCGATTAGCTAAAAGTCTTTATATTTTCATAGGATTTCGAAGTTCTGAGCGAGTATTGACCCTACAACCACGATAATTTCATTTAAATATAAAAATCCCGTGCCCTGCGACATTCGAACCCCCGAACCTTCGAGGTTGTTGTCATCTTTCTAAAGAATCTAAACATGACGTGACAATAGCCGGTTGATTAACCTGGTTTCTTATGTTTTGGTGATGTCATCCAAATATATAGAAAATGAGTGACTGGTTAATTCTTCATATTTATTGTTTTTGATCTCAACGTTTATTGGTCTAAGATGACTAGTCTCATTTAAAATCTTATATTGGATTATAACGAATTTATCAAACATGTTTAAAAGAATTAGAATAAACATTTTGCGAAAGAAAACTCCTGGTAAAAGCCACGATAATAAACATAAATACAGACAAAAAATACAGGTACATTGAGGACTATTAAAAACGTGAATGAAAAAGATCTCTTCCGATGTTCTGCAAAAAAGATTTTAAGTTGAATAGTGGATCTGTTTTCCAATAACCCTCCAATCTTGAAATCCGTATGTGTCAGTGTGGAAGATAATTCCCATAAATACTAGAAATTCAAATAAGGAAAGTAGTTTACATCTTTAAATGCTAGAATTTACACAAACACCAACTTCACCAACTTTTTTATATGCTAAACATTGCAATATTGTTGTTTTGTACATTGCCTATTTTTTAACAAAAATTTTACAACTTAAAAAGGGATCATTCCCTTCCCATATAGTTAAAAAACTCGAACATTGAAGTAAAACACTGTTGTAATTGGTATATTTAATTAAATTTTAAAAATCCTAAAGGATTAAGTTCAAAACGTTTTCGGACTTATCAGTCCATCTTCAGTGAAATTTGTAGTACTTTTAGTAAGTAATTAATAAGTAATAGGTAAGTAGTAATTTTTAATTAAATATACCAATTATTACAACACAAGTGTTTTTCATACACACACACACACTCGCACACACACACCGTGTAAATGTATTGAAGTATTTTTGAAAAAACAAATTTATTTAATTTTTGTTAAAGGGGTAGTAAGGGGTAAAAAATTACTAAAGTTGTAATAAATTCGTAAAAACCTAGCAAAACACTGTGGTATATCATAAATAGTACATGAATAAGGGAGAGCTCCCACCAAACTAGCATGACAAGTGGCAAGTAGCAAGTAGCGCCCGTCTAGCATGTAACTTTAGTTACAATGTAACCAATACAAACGAATGATTCAGCGCATACCACAATGACAGTGACCGTAACGTCATGCAGCTTGCTACGCCACGTCGTTAAAAATAAAGCTTGTTCTACTTTTTGCCATATGCTACTTGTATTTTGTATATGTGTTTGTTGAAAAATTTAATTATTAAAGACAGATCAGAATTGAATATTCGTTTTGTCTCATTAATTGAAAAATTTTCAGGTATTTATGACAACGCAAGTCCGGAATTTTGCAGAAGGATTAAAATTTCGCCGGATACATATTTAATTCTTTAAATACATTAAATCCACTGTGCCTTTCATCTCTTTCCAATAAGGTTGTACCCAAAACTGACCTGGCGGGCGTGTTTTGTTCATATTGTTGACGTTTAAAAGCGTATGCATAACTTCATCCCTCAGAGGATGACATTTTGAATTTACCTAGCATTCGTCATGTTATTTTAGTGTGCGCTAGCTGCTACGTCAGTGCCATGCCCGTGCTATGTCACTGCCATGCCCGTGCTATGTCACTGCCATGTTACATGTCACGCTAATTTGGTGGGCGCTCTCACTAAAGAACCAGCTTTAACACTAGTTCGTAAGATAAATTAATTCTGTGAGAATAAAAAAATTAATTACAGCACTTTTTTATATATCTAATTAAAAACAGAGATTAGTAATACAGGTGTAATTAGTAGTTGCATTACCTTGTGTATATAAAATTATTTATTTTCATTAATTTCTTGTTGAAAATACGTACATCCTGAAATCGTGTGATTCTATGTCTATGCAATAATTCTTGAAGGAAAAGTTTTAGTCTTAAAACTTGGTTACAAAAGTTCCAATTGAGCAAGGAAGATTCAGGTTGACTTTGGAGTTTTCTGGTCAAAGGTCACCAAAAGTATAGATAACTCAGATAGAGAGGTATAGTCTTGAAACTTTTACCGAATAAATACAAGGTGCTCGTCGTTCTTTGCGACGATGTGTGACCTTTTTGGAGTCAAATAGTACATAATTTGCAAAAATAGACATCGGATGACCGTTATCTTTATTTATTTTATTCTGTGAGAAGTTTATTAAAGTACTCATTTATTTGTAAGAAATGTTTTAGGTATTGAAGTGTAAATCAAAATTTTCAATATCTAGTTCACGTCAAGGTGACAATCATCCTATGGTGTGTAGATACCAGTAAAACATGGTATTGTAAATCAAAATTATTTGTGTATATAACTTAATAAATTTGCTGCTAACACAATAAACAATCTAGAAATGGGTTGTTACGTGTACTGCCTGACTGTATACAAGATTTTCTTAGACCATAAGAGTCAATGGTCCGTCTCATGTCTTGTGAAGTATGATATTTCGTAAAAATTTCGCCAATGCCCTGATTGAATACAGTGTTTCTAGCAGTGGAACATTCAAGATGGGAAAAGATAGCTTTACGTTATGCTTCTACATATTCTGAACAAAAGCGCGAAAGAAAATGATCAATATGAAAAGACGATTAAATTGAAAACTAAAAGATATTTTGATGGCTATAAAACAAAAAATTATAATTAGACATTAGAAGGTTAAAAACTAGAATTACGACAATTGGATTTTTGCCGATTCTGTCATCCACGTCGTCTGCATTGGAGTTTTCTGTTGCGTTGTTAGCTATTTGCAAAACTGCCTCTACAGTGTCCTCGTCTGTAAGTTCTTACAATTTTCTCCAGCACCTTTGCAGTATTTCTTTTTTAACTTTTTCTTATGATTGCACACACCAATATACTACATGCTTCATGTTCGCTGACTTTAGGGCGACATTCATTCGTAATCCTGCTGAATGGTTCACAACAACAACCCTTGGATAATCGTCGTTTAAATATTTTTATAACGCCTTTATCGATAGGCTGAATTAGACTAGTGGCATTTGGAGGAAGGAAGCGAACAACGATATCACCACTTATTAATTCACTGGGATGTGAGGATACGTTATCAATTAGTAAGGTAGTTTTTTTGGGCAAACCTTTTGCAGCTAAAAACTTCTCAACTATCGGCACAAACTGAAAAAAGTATTCTTCAAATAGTTCAGAAGACATCTGCACATTTTTTGTGCTCTGTAAAAAACTGGTAAAACATTGGAGATAATATTCTTTGTAAATATAGTATGACTGTCTGAGGCATTTGCAGCAAAATTAACTGTTTTCCATTATTTTTTCATTTTTTGACCTGAGAGGAAGCAAATGGTTTTTTAGGCAACATCTTAAATTTACTCCTGTTTCGTTTGCATTATAAATCTGATAGCCTTTGGTGAAATATTCAAACTCTATATTGAAAACATCTACAGCGTCTGAATAAGCAGATAACTTTTCTCCGCACAAGTTTAGTTGTCGAATGGCGTAACGCTTTTTAAATATGTCGAACCAGCCAGAACTAGCGCAAAAATAATTTCTTTCCTCATCTAACAACTCCGTTAATATCTTAATTTTCTCTTGTAGTATTGGACCTATTAGAGACATGCCTTTTTTTCTCTGTTGTGTGAACCATAGATACAAAGATTCGTTTAATGTTTTAAAATCTGAAGTCTTCAATGTTTTTTTATCAGAATTTCTTACGGCTTGCTCTTGAAATCTAGACTTGGACTTTATCCAATCTAAAAGACTTCAACTCCATAATTCCCAACAGCTTTTAGTAAACTCTCAATAGAAATCACAACATGCTTCCGCTTGGATGCCTTTTCACAATAGACCACTTTAGAGCACTACACTAAAAACAACCCTTTATTTCGAAATAGCACTTTCACTTGGACATCAGGAGTCAAGCCTAACTGGCTATTGTAATTTAAAGGAACGCTATTTTCTCGCTTCAGCATTTTACTGTACAGAAAAAAGTAATACAGCGCCAGTATAGAAGCTTCGCTTCAAACTGTATGACTATGTTCTGCTTGCTATGCAAAAATACTACTAGTGTTTTACTTGAAGCGTTTTAACTAAACCATCAGAGTAATGAGAATTATTCTCACTTTGATAATGTAATATCTGTAAATTGGGTAAAGTGGATAGAGCAACGCAGATTCTGTGAAAATGCGAAGGAAAGAGACGAGCATATTGTCTGCAATTGCAGGGTAATTCTTCACCAAGACTATATCTGGAACAGGTCTTGTTATAACCTAAACAGGTAACAAACGTAGCTCTGAAACAGATAGTAGGATTCGTTAAAGGTTTAGATTTTTTGGAATAAAACATAGATATAGCGTATACACAAAAGATCTTTCAGATAACACTGTGGAAAGGTCTACAAAATCAAAGGTTCTTTTATCTGTTTGATGGTTAACGAATACATACATATAGCATTATAAATTAAATATATGCTATTTATATTTCTTTCTACTCCTAATACCATTATTTTTCTAGTTGCTAAACTTTTTTTAGCCTACAGCAGGCATTATTTCTGTATGCGACTTTTTGTCTGAATTATGATGACACACACACCGTGAATAGGATAGGTAATATCCATTCCTATCCCATTTGAAAACTCATTTTAGTCTTTCGCAGTTCTAGCAAGTTTTTCGGCGTGTTGTTTGGAAGTCCCAGTTCAATCCTGCAACTTGAAACAAACTTTTTTAATACCGCAGTAACCGAATCGAGGGAAGTCGTAAACCCCTCAAGGAAAGAATCAAAAAACTTTGTATATCGTATTATGTAATCCTCTTTTCCTTAAACAACAGTCTCATCATTCAACTGTTTTCACCACTATACATAATGTCTTTATTGAGTTAAATAAGTTTCCACGGCTTCTGTGGCATCTGTTGAGCAGTGGTGTACTAAACGGTCTATTTAACTGGGTAATATCTTTATAAAAGCTAATGAATCGTACGAGTATATATTACCATTTCTAAGGTTTGTTTACTTAAGAAATCGTTCCGTTTTGCTTTGATCTTCTATTGGTTATAAAGATATACAAGGTGATCTTGGATTTATTTATTGCTAATTTAAAAATCTCATTTGTGTTGCCACTCTAGTAAACTTCTCATTTATAAAGTTCTTCTACGATTCAGAGATTCTTTTTTTTTTAGTAAAATTTTGCCGTGGATTGTGTAGTATATTGGTTAATAATAAATGCTTGTCAAAATAGTTTGTTTGTTAGTTCCTGAACATGAATTTTTTAATAGAAACTTTTTTAATTCCTGTGTTTGTCTGATATACTCGTAAATAAAATATTTAATTCTTGCTTAACACTTTGACCGCCGTGTGTATCCAAAAGTATACACACGTGAGGGTCAAAATCGCTGCGTGTATACTTTTAGATATAGTTTGTTTCACGAAAAATGGTTGAGTGCTTAATGGTTACCTGAGTTGATCCTATTGTGTATACAAGAGTCTCTCAATAAACTACCGAACTACACAGGGTCGCACTTCAGAAAGTTTGTTATTTAATATATTTCATTGGTAGCTGTGTAATACACGATTATAAAAATTTATTAAATATATACACGCGGCGCACAGATGCATTTTCCATTCTCTGGGCCGCGTGTATACTTTTGGCACATTCAAGAAACACACATGCGCACTAATATTTTTTGTCAAAAATGGTGTTTACTATTTTAATCACGTAATTTAGAAATAGATTGAAGAAAAAAAGTCGTTGCCCAACGGAACTGTGCACTGATTTGGCGTGGCTGCCAGAGTGTTAAATGTTTCGGCTATTTGCCATTTTTAATAAGTAGGTACTTTAATTATATAAACATTACATAGTATCCTTTATATTTATGTCTGCACTATTTGCTACTTTGGAATGGAATGCAAAAGTCATATTTGACGCTAAAACTACATGGCAAGTGCTTTAAACTACGACTAGTTCAGGGTCGTATTTAAAATATCTGCCAGTGCTGCGTTTACGATACAAACTCAATGTATTAAGTTATGATCTATATTGGAGATATCTTTTATATCGGTCTTATTATTAATATAAGATTGATCTTTTTATATGAATCATCTCCAATATCTAGTTTTGTTGTAGTTCTGTTCTTTTTCTAAAATATGTATATTTTTAAAATAAAAAAAAATGGCTATTTTCTAGAGAATGCTTAGCTAAAGCTGTAGTGTTTCATTTGTTGGTTGGTACGCTATGTTTGTGCGCAACAACCCTACTATGTAGATATTGGTGTGTTTGCCCAATATATGTTGTTGCAGTCTTTACCATTTATTTTATAAACAACATCCGAATTATGATCTTTAGTAACATTGGGTCTAATTTTTGAAAAATATTTTCCGGATGTTTTTGACGATTTATGTCCAATATTGATGTCATGTTTTGTTAACATTTTCGACATTTGTTCAGAGAATCCATTAATGGGTAAGGATATATAGTATTTGTTTAAGTTAGTGACATTACTATTATTATTGCTAGGTATAGTTTGGGTTTGTTTTGGATTGGTATCGGAATCAGATTGATTTTTGATAATGTAACTTCTTGTTTTAATTAGACGGTTGTAAAATTCTGGTAGAATTTAATTTTTTCAGATTTTCGGAATGGTATTGTAGGCTAAATAGCTTAATTGCTCTGTCAGTAAGACTGAATACAACACTTCTTTTATGTTATAGGTGTGTTGGTATTACGATTTAGATATCTTATGGACCAAACATCTTTTGAAAATCAGTTAGTGGTTATCAGTCGGTTATTGTTGTTATGCATTAAACTTAAACCGTAAGCCGTCGTGGATATATCGTTTGTAGAAATGTATATTGTACTTTAATGTAGAGATGACTGTTGTCACAGACAATACCGCGGACAGACTGCCTTTATCCACCATCTTTACAAATGTTTTCATTAATCCAAGATTAATGTGCAAGATAGGAAGATTTACGTGTTCAGGATTTACAAATTGCTCCTTTACAAAATTTAATATATCCTTCCTGGACGTCTAGCAAAACTTCTATAACTTTTGAATCGCCGCATATATTCCAAGAATAATGTTAAAATTGTGTCTTCGATAGCAAAATTTTTCATGTGAGTATACATCTCTTTCACATGATTTGCATATGCAACAGAAATTGAAGGTTTCTCATTTCCCATATGTAGAAGTACAGCTTTTAAACTAAGCTTAGTGGAATCTATAAACAACGTCCATTTCTTACGATTAGGTTAGGGTGTTCACCTAACTCTCTGAATAAAGAATCAACATACAAGTGCAATACGCTAAATATGTCTCAAAGAAGCGTTATAAAGTTTTGATCCTGTCTACGTTTACATCATTTTAATTTGGACGATAACAATTATGTTTAATTGTTTTACAAATCTAAAGCACGAATTAGATGATTGAATTTAAACTTAGCAGTGCAGCCAATGAGAATAAGAAGATGAGGCGGACCAAAGGTGAGGTAGATGGACGGGGTAAAACAGGATACTGAGATCAGGGTACTGGAAAATCCAAGCCAGGGACACACCAGAATGGCGCAGAAAGCTTAGAAGATCAAGGCCCTTTAAGAGCTGTAGCACCGTGATGGTCATGATCATGAAGTCGACTTTTCCTGGACTTGATTGTTTATTTTTAATCTCGGAGTTTTCTGTATATAAACTTCTAATTTTCAGTAGGTCTGAGATTGGAAGGCCGATAGGATGAAGAAATAGATTCTCAATCTGTGTCTCATGCTTTTGCTGTGTAAAAAATAAAATAATGGATTTGGGGCAGCTTAATATTAAAATTGTAACGTAAGCAAACTATTTACTTATGTCCACAAATATTCTAGACCCTTTTGCTCGAGTGTCGGAAAGAGATTGGGTGTGGTTCTTTCAAAATTCATACACGATCTGTTTGTATTATATTTAAAATTAAAATGAATTGGGCATCATCCTTTAATAGTTTACCCTCGTAAGGAGACGAGCTCAGACAAAGAAATAAAATGAAAAATTTAAAACAAATCTATTAATAAACCTAACCTTTATTATTTTGTAACTAGTGTTGCCCAAAATCGGTCTTGGTCTTGCAGTCTTGGTCTTGTTCTTGCGTTTTTGCAAGACCAAGACCAAGACCAAGACCGCCTAATTTTAGCAAGACCAAGACCAAGACTGACCGTGCAAGATTTAAGCAAGAACAAGACTAAGCCTGCGAGACTCTTGCGTCTTGCAGTTAGGACTGAGTGTGGTTTTAGCGAGTATAGTAGTTCGGGTATATGCTTAAAGACTCTATGAGACGCAAAAAAATATGTAATAAAAATTTGAAAAACTGGACTTACGCGCATTACAAACAAAACCATAAATATACATACCGAATCAAAATATTCATTAAAAAACCACATTTGACCCGTGCTCAGAGGTCATAATTACAATGTAAAAATAAAATATTTTGTACATTCTTTTCCAGCAGACGACTTCTTCGCTCTGAAATTAATTGTCCATATTTTGAGAATAGCCGCCCTCTAATCATAAAAATAATATTCTTGCATTGCGACGCCGACAGTAATATCGTATCGATATTTTTTTTAAATATGTCACCCTAGCTAATAAAAAATATAATTGTTACGGACACCCACTTAATAATTCAATTTTTTTCCCATTATAATTTAGTCAGGAGGAATCTAAATAAACAAATCTTATCGGCCTAAGACTATAAATTGTTTCTGCTGAGTGTGCGATGAGATCATTCGGTTAAACAAAATTTGCTGAAATAGCGTGGCTAATATTCAAAAGTACCGAGACAAATTAATAACAGATTATGTTAGTAATGAAGTATTTAGAATAACGAAGTAACGATATATAATTCTCGTTTTGTTATTAGATACTTAGGGTATTGGATAGTAACGAACACAAAGTAACTAGTAGTATAGTAGTTACTTTTTCGACATCACTTAACTTTATTCCCAATTGAGCTTTCCATTGAGTCTAATGTAATAATTGTTTTTCATCTAATCCTTGTTGTTCCCTGAGTGACAAGTTTACAATTTGACATGAGGGACATTAGAGTTATAGATCTAAAAGACCTAAAAGCAAATTTGATGAGTTTTTCGAAATAATTCATGCATCCCAAATTGCTTTGTGTAAATTGTGCCTACATAAAAAGATTAAAATGAGAATGATCAACAGAAACACGTCAGGTTTAAGGAAGCATCTAATATCTTTTCACAAAAAGGAATTACAAATATTTCTTCCCGAAAAACCAAAATTCGGTGGAGATATCACAAGCTTTTTAATAACCTCTAGAAAAGGTGGACATGTAAAAAAATATAGTTATTACCTTGTTACCAATTCCATATATTATGTACCTACTACTTTATTTTGGCAAATTAATGTATTTATTAAGTAGGATCTCCTTAATTTAAAATAACTTCTTTTGATTACCATTGCTTTTTTAATTATTCTTTATTTTTTCAAGTTAGTTTTTTATATAAAAGTAGAGATAAGATTGGTAAAAACATTTATTTTGCTTTAATAAGTGGATTATAGTTTGTTATCTTATCACCTAAAAAATCTGTGCCATTGATACATGTATGTGGATTTTTTGCCCATCATGTCCATCAATCCCTTTCTAGGCAGATAATGTTCTTTAAAATACAGGCATGCTTATGTCATTAATTTGTTTTTTTTTTGTTTTAACCATGTTTTAGCACATGTAAGCTTAGTAAATGCAAACATTTATTAAGAAACAGATTGACTTCCGTGGGGCCTGGTAGATAGCCGAGTTAGTTAGAGCATAGGCACGGATCGCTTAGATCGTCGCTTTAAACCCCACCCGGTGTCAGTTGTTTAGACATTTATTAATTTGGTTAGTCTTTATTATGGCTATGTTAATTCAAGCTTAAAATGTACTTACTCTGTTACGTTGTTCTAAGATCTTAAGTAACGTTTAATAAATAGCAATAGGCTAATTAATGGGTAACTGCAAGACTTGCAAGACTCTTGCTGCAAGACCAAGATCAAGACCAAGACTGGGAGTGCAATACCAAGACCAAGACCAAGACCAGGTGTATTGGCGCAAGACCAAGACCAAGACTGTCTAAGTCTCGTCTTGTTCTTGCATTTGGGCAACACTATTTGTAACGAACAAAAAGTTATTAAAAGATTCTAGGAGAATTACATCATCTCGGAAAATAAATAAACAGTCTCTGTTAGGTGTTGAATTACAAATGAATGAAAGAAGTGCATATACGAAACTAAAATTAAAATGGTATCGTAAGATAACAAACATTTTATATCTTAGCATTAGATTATGAATGAGAAATACTTATGTGAAAATAAAATCATAGTTTATCCCAAATTTTGATCTTCGTTTAGAAAAAAAAATTATATAGAAAATATTTATATATTATATAGATATTTATGTAATTAAAAGACCGATAATAAATCACATCACTGTTATTTAGTTCATAGATAATCTTCATCGTTCAATAATAAAATAAAATTGGTACAACCTGAATTATCCAGTTGCTTGAGTGGCTTGTAGAAAGGATATAACTTTTATCAATTAGGTACTCAGGCTGGGATATCGGAACGTTGAATCTATTGGCAGCAGAAACGTATATCCACCATAAAAGTATATAGGAATGGGCGGTTAAGCAAACGGGCTATTTCACAAAAGGCACTTATACCAAACAACGGTAATTCTTCGAACTGTGGAGGGTGTCATGTAATGGCGGCCTACTATACATTTTGGTTTCAGAACACATACCACAAATCCATAGCTATCTAGATAACCTCTAATATTTTAAAACGATAATATTTAACAAAGATTCACGATGAAGTCTGAGAAAGTAAGACAGCAATAAGGAAATGTTGATAATCTCCTTTAACTACTTAGTATTAAAAATAACCTGATTTTTCCTTTCAATTTTAGTAATCCATTAGATATAGTATTAACCTATGGTAATACAAGAAGGGATATAAAATCAATCGGACATCAGAAATCAAAGAGTAATTAATAAAATATACACAAGATAATATTTTAACACGAGAATATTTAGCAATGGTTCGCGAGAAGTCTAAACACTTCGAAAGTAAAATAGCAATAAATAAATGTTGATAAAATCTAAAAGAGCAATGAATAGGTAAAAAAATCAGTCGCAGGAGTCAATGAAGAATAATAGAGGATTTATAGATGTGACAAAAGTTATAATCGTTATGGAATAAGTGATAAAATTATCTTTACCATTGCACGTAATATTATTCGACAAAAGGACGAGAGATGAAATAACCGAATAGTATTTAACGGCCAGACTAACAAAAGATAGAACGAGAAATATTTAGATTTAGATGTAGTGACAATCTTATAGTAGATACGGGGTATAATATATATTAGTGCAAGAGCCAAAGAGACACCCATAGCCAAAAATGTACGGAGTCGAGCAAAATGCGTAAATGTTATCATAAAAACAAAATTCTATTTATCTATTTGTATTACTAGATGCAAATCATAGTCTCTTTTTTCAGCATCTCTGAGTATATTTTTGTTTTATTCTTAATTTTGTGACAATATTATGGGTTATATGATGCAGGCTTTATATTTAGAATTAATTTTGCTTTGATGCTCACTTTGCTAGTTGTATTATTTAAACAATACACGTAATTGCATTATTTACTAATATAAATTTTTTGTGTTATCATTATGGAAGTTACGCCTATGTCAATTTTTGTACTCTCTATTTCCATTAGAAGGAAAACTCATCCTTTAAATAACAATACTATGTAAATTAGATACTTCGAAATTACAATAAGTTTGTTTAAGCAAACACTTCTCCGGGATTAGTTTCTCATTCATTGAGTAACTTTCCTAATGAAACAAATTAATTGAGTCGGTCTGGTTTGTGTTATTTCCATTAAAAAGGGTTCCTTGTTTCAGGTATCATTACGACAACATCCAGAAAATTGGATAGAGAGGCCCAAGCGGAACACATTTTGGAGGTAAGTGAAATTTTATCTTGATAAAATGACGTCTTGTAATTTTATTCCGTTGATTTGTTTGATGAAAGAGTTTAGACACAAAGGAATGCTAGTAACTTATAGAACCGTTTGTTGGGTAGGTTATAGGAACGATGGAGAATTCCAAATTTGATTTCCATATTTTTAATATTTATTTAACGGGTTTGTGTTCACTGACACTATTCCCTTTATCATCTTTAATTTTAACTGATTATTTATTTTGAGAGGCTAATTATACATGTTTTAAATTACCTGTTTTGAGAACAAATGAAGAAAATTTAGAACTGTTTACTTGTTACTCTCCTTCACATGGAGATGTGAAGGATACTTCATATTCTTCCAATATACTCTCATCAACAATGGATTTTATTGCCACATGGAACGAACGCTAATTTCTCAAATATTATTATTGCATGTATAGCCTTAATTTCTTATTTGACATCGTAATTCATTTACAAAAGCACGTAACAGATCAGAAATAGTGGTCGGTAAAAATCAAACCAGAGGTCCTAACGCTTCAAGTCGCTACAAACCGGGTTAGTGTCAATAAAACGGTTATTTTGGATTTGGTGGTTTTACTTACATCCAGAACTTCATTTCGTTCCTGTATAACCAAAACTTCAATTCGTTTCTGATCAAATATTGTATACACGCGTACGATCATGTTTAAAAACCTTGCCAATTCGTATTTTTAATGCCCCTGCTTTAAAACTTCAAAGGGACCATAGCTAAACAAAGTTCTTAATCAGGAAAATATTAAAGCTTGCTTATTTTTATAGTAAATAGAACTTCATCTTTATTATCCAATCTTAAAAGGACTTCTTCGTTATGCACCCTGTTCGTCCAAGATATTCTGAGCATCCTACATCTCAAAGGCTACCAGTTTTTTACACGTGGGACAGGTAAGAGTCCAAGCTTCCATGACATCATACAAAATGCTAAATACATAGCAACGCAGTATCGCAGCACCTGACTTCGTAGCGTCATGCTAAGGTTGTGACTACCAAAAACTGGTTTCGATTCTTTCAAAAACCTCTAGCATATTATTCTAGTTTTCAGTAAGCTGGCAACCAGATATTTGTAGGATTAAACTGGTTCTACTTGTTGACCATTCACTTCCAATGTGCCACTGATGTTTTTTATTTTTGAGACCCCCAACCACTTTGTTTTTTCTACATTCACATTAAGCCCGAAATCAGAACGTATGGATGCAACTCGATCGAGCAACTCTTGTAAACTCTCCAGAGTGTCTGCAATTACATCGGTTTGGTCGGTTTCCTTAGTTTATTTTTATACCATTTATCGTCAGTCCTTCTTTGCTATTATAGAGGGCATTCTCTCTTATTTGTTGCTGTAAACGTTGAATAACAGCGGCGATAGTATGTAATTATGCTAACCTCTTATAATTCTGACCTCTTCATATAACTCATATAACTGGTCATCAACTTTTATTTAGGCAGTCTGGTTTCAGTACAAGTTGGCAATTAACTTTCAATCACGATTGTACAGGTCAACCTCTTTAAGAGCATCCAGAAGATTTACGTGTTGGACACGATCGAAAGCCTTTTCATGATTTGTAAAACAAGCCTATATTGACACTGACATATCCGTAGATCGCTGAACTCGGATCTGAATATTAAAGAAGGCTTCTCTTGTTACGAAATCTCCACAAAATACAAACTGCATGTCTCTCATAAAATATTCATTTTTTATAAATTCTAATATGAAGTACATTTAAAAATATTTTTCAACACATGGCCCACTGGGGTAATTAGGCGGTAATCTAAGCATTTATTTGCTGAATGTGTTTTAGGCAATGTGATAAACATAGATTTCAGCAAAGTTGTAATTTTTCCTCTTAGGTAAATCAGATTAAACATTTTTACCAAGATATTCAAAGGGTCTGCATTTTTTATGACTTTTAAGACTTATTTCATCGTGTTCTACCCCTTTATTATTTTATAGATATTGACAATACGTATTTAACCTCTTCTGTTGTTATATCTTCTCCTTAGCATTCTCTCGTACATTTTTAAACATAGGCCTCTCCCAACTCCTTCCATCGATCTCTATCCTGAGCAACATACCTCCAATTTGTTCTGGCTATTCTTTTTATGTCGTTCTACTATCTCACCTGTGGTCTTCCTCTTAGTCGTCTACATTTGTAAGGTCTCCAATTTGGTATTGTGGAATTCTAACGTTATTCTTTTTGTCTAGTGGTGTGAACTGCGAAGCTCCATTTGGCTTTGGCAATATTTGTTGTGATATCCTCAACTTTTGTTTTTGATCTTTCCCAGTCGTTCCTTTTTTTATCTGACAATAACATTGCTCCTTTCAATGTCCTTTCTGTTATGGCTAATTTATTCATATTTGCCTTGGTTAGGGTCCAGGTTTGACATCCATATGTCATTATAGGAAGGATGCATTGGTTGAACACTTTGATAAACCTTACCTTACGTTAATTATTGAGGTAGTTTGCAGTTCTTCACTATCCTCTGAGTTTTCCAAATCCTGTCCATGCCAGTCTTGCTCTTCTAGTGATATCCGCACTTTGGTTCTTTTTGTCAAGTATCAGAGTCTGGCCTAGGTAGATCTATTCCTGGAATTGTTCTATCTCACTCCAATTTATAGTTAGTTATACGTCTGGATCATCTGTGTTGGTCCTTGTTTATGTTGTAATATTTATATTTAGTATAATTTGTAATTCCTCGAATGTGCTTACTATAATCACAAAATTCTTCGAAATATACGTGCCGATTATCATTCATTGAGATTTGTGACTGGTATTTGGTATAATTTTACCAAGATTGTCTAACAAGATGCCTGCTTCCTTTTTATTAAATAATCAGGATGCTTCTTTAGTACGTGTATGCATATTGAAAGTGTTGTGTTTAGCATCTATATCTTTTATTTCTTGACATTTTTGTGACAACCATTCTTGTTTGTCAGTTTTATTTTTTTGAATTTCTTGCTAGTACCATTCTCGATACTATTAATAATATCCGACCTCATTCATACTTCTTGATTGCTTCATTCTTGTGAGCGCTTTTCTGTTCTGGCGCGCAAACACGTACAATGTGGTTATGTGTGGCCAAAGCTTTAATGTTTCTTTGACCCTATCTCGCCAGGAACTAGTCAAGGTAGGAGATTTGGGCTTCATGTTCTCTTGATGTCTAGCATATATATAACGAGTTTATTACAGCTGCCGCCGTTTCTCGCAACCTAGCTTCTAACGCTTGCGATCGTTCCACTCATCTACTTGTAGACCCCTATCTTCCATTGCACCTTTTACTTCTTGTCTCCACGATCTTCTTGGTCTTCCCTTTTTCCTGCGGTTGGTGGAGATCCACTTTAACATTCTCTTTGGCCATCGTTGATCATTCATACTTTCTACATGGCCATACCATTTCAGCCTTTTGCATTCTATAGTTTCCAGGACGTCAATGTCTATGCCCATACGCTTTGTGATTTCAGTATTCCTTACTCTATCTCTTTTAGTGAGTTGGCAACATCTTCTCCAATAATTCATTTCCATTGCTTTTATTTTGGATGCGTCATTTTTATTTATTACCCAAAGCTCTGAACCATATGTAGCAATGCTTTCAATGATACTTTTGTATATCCTAATTTTTGTGTTTCGGGTGATGTGGTTATTCCAAAGTATACTATTCAGTTGACGTATTGCTGACGTATTGCGTTTGATGTCTAGCAAACTGGTGTAAATTGTTAAAACTTCAAACTGTTATAGAGTAGTATATTTCACTAGGAAACAGCAAATTATTTTTTTTGTGTAGTACATTCGTGCTCCATTTTACTAGTTTTTTGCTAGATTTTCATTATAAATGTTTATTCTCTCGCACACTCAAAAATCTGCATGACAGGCTCTTTGAATACATACTCGGTGTTAACGTCACAAGTGACAGGAAATTTGTAATTGGAGAAGCATTAGAACAACCGCTATATTAGCTTTTTTTGGTAAAATTGTAGTACTCTCATTAATTTACAGGACATATATGAAACTAAATAATACTCATCATATTTCTTTGAAGTCTGTTTATAAAACTCAACAAAACAAACATACGATTGATAACAGCGGTGATGTTTATCACGCCAGTATTTATATAAATGTACAAAAATGTTTAGGTGTGCCACACGAGACCCATCAATCTCTGCCCACCCATTGTTTTGCGTGATATTTTTACCTGGTGTAATGAACACATACTTCATTCATATTTCTGTTAATCCTCGAGAGATTTTATCAGGGTTGTTTTCACATTTACGTAATCAAGGTAGTGGACACTGAGAAAAATATTACCTGATAATATTATAAAAAAAAATATACCCGATCCCTGATTGTAGATATTCTTAAACTTCTAGAAATGAATGTTAGACTTACTCACAATCTATTTTATTAATGCTTGGACGACCGGTTTCGAATACTACAATTTGCTGTTTATCTTCAGGTCTAGGGTAAGGTTAACTTAAAATGATGCCGGTTCAAGAAATGTGGTTACATAAGCGCGTATTGGACTCTCGTTTATGCTATGATGCTGTCGGTGTGTAATGAAACTGAGGATCATGCGTGCACCATGTACGTGGTGAAAGACGAAATCCACAGTTTTGTGTAGAACACCACTTCAAGCCCATCTCTAATTTTCGTCAGAGGGAACATAACAGCTAAGCGATATATAGAAGAACTTCTGGAACCTTATCTCATATATTACCTTTAGACGCTCCAATATCTACTTTTTCAGCAGGATAACGCAAGACCACACATTACGACAGTCACCATGAACTTCTTCGAACAGGCTGGAGGCAATCTTTTGAATTGGCCCCCAAGATCCCCAGACTTATTCTCAATTGAACACGTATTAGACATGATGGGAGCAAAACTTAATTTAGAGTGAGAGCACTTTGAGAGGAGCTAATTAAGGCATGAAACGTGGATGATATTCATTATTATGTAATAATTTATATTGAAAAATGAACGGTGAAAATCAACGTTAAAATGGGAATCATCCAATCAATCGCTGATTGATCAAAGATGATCTGGTGAGGGACAATGAGACAGGGCATATTTCTGAATCGAATTAATTTTAGTATTACCGAAATTAGAAACAGGGAAAACATTAATTAGTATGTATAAAGTTCACCCTGTATAGGGATAAAGGAAAAGAAAATGGTGAACTCTATTAAAATAAAACACAACTATCATATTTATTTTAGTCATCAAAAGTTAATTCTGCTGATATTTATCAAAAATAACACTAAACAATTCCTATTCAGCTCGACAGCAACTTCGAGACCTGTTGGAATAAAAACAAAAAAGACAGTTCATGCCACAAAGTTTAGGAAAATATCTAAGTTGCTTATTTTGTAAAGTTCAGAAGCAGACGAAAGTTTTCATGATAGACAGACATGTCGATTATAAACTTGGGAAAAATACGAAACAGGCAAAAGACGTTGTCGACATGCAAGGAATAATTTGCCTACTAGAGTAAAGATATTTTGTTTTTTTGGAGAAATTGTAAAGACATATCGCAATAAAAATTTGACCAATATTTTAAGAGAACATGACATTTATACTCAATTTCCTATATGTAAGTCACATACTGAGTTCCGGGGCTGTTTTTTATCTTTTTAAGTGAGGTAGAAGAACGTCATGCATGTAAAATTTGGATTATAAGAAAAATAGGAGATAATCGTATAGGAGATTGTGACTTGTCAATGTACAGACTCAGAAGTGATCGAGATGAACATATTTGTGGTAGAGAATCACGCTTGAGAATTTAAATTGGCGGGAATACCGATATGTGTGCTTTTAGAATTTTAATTAGAATGATTATTTGGCATATTTTTTTTATAAACACGAATAAAATTCCCATGAACGTTACAATTTAATTAATCAATATGAAAAAAATAGCAGTTTATTTAACCTGAATTATTACTAAATAGACTATGCACAAACTCACTAGTATCTATTAGGTTCTATTAATTTATTAAACACATATTAACGTGTAGCATCAATTGCATTATACTTTGCTTTGCACTTTTCACTTAACTAACTAGAAAGGCTTTTTTTCTTGAGTTTTCTACCCAAATCCTTGTTGTCAAGGAGCTAGATGGCGTTAAAATTGACGTGTTAAAGGAGTTTTTGCTCGTAACTCTTGTAAAGTTTTCGCTAGTCTAGGAGTATCAATTTCTAGACTCTATAGTACCAAGAGGCGTTAACAATGCTCCTTAGTAGTTTATTTTGTAATCGCTGGATGATGTCTAAATTTTTTTTCCTGGCGCAAATCCACAGCTGCATGCCATGTGTTTATTAACTTTAGTATATGTTTATACAAAAGCATTTTGTTGTAGATTGATAGGGTGGATTGTCTTTTTAATACCCAATACATTTTTTTGTACTTGATGTTGAGCTCTCTTCTTTTTAACATGGGTTCTCCAGCATATCCTATAGTCATAGTCTAATGTAGCCAAACATTTTTCAGTATCAGTCCATGGCATTTAGTACTATATACACTGACAGGCTTGTCGTTTTTTTTTGTTTGTCAAATGAATATGCGCTAACATCATTTCGTTTAATTTAATTCGTCAGCATTTAATCCAGTTGTTATGATTGTTAACAGAGGTTTGCAGTTTTTTTATTGCGTCTTCGTGACCTTTATTTAAACAAACACGACTGGTCCCAACATACTACCTTAGGGTACGTTTGCATTGAAGGCTTTTTCTTGCTCAAACCGAAAAGCTGTATCCAAAACTTGTGATTCCAATCATTCTGTGTATTTCTTGGGCAAAATCTATAATAATTTATATTTAAGTCCTTTGCGCCAAAGGGTATCAAAAACTTGCACCACGAGATTCAAACTTTCGATGGTAAGGAAAACGGTGGCCCAAACTGTCTTCTCTTTTAGTGACCTATCTATTATATCCATTATTCTATGGACTTGGTATATCGTTGATGACTTTCTAGAAACCGAAATTGATGATATGAAATTATATTGGTGAGGTAAGTCAGCTTTCCTGAACAGGAATTAAGAACCAAGATCTGAAAATAATTAAAAGTCTCTACTGGACAGCAAATCTCAGAGTTGAAGGTGAACACACTGACTATGTGAAAATCATGCGTATAGTGAGGCAAGGCTGTATTTTGTCTTCTCTAATCTGTATTCTGAAAGAAATTAATCAGGTCTAGATCATTTTGAGACGTGTTGTGGTATTCTGGGTTTGATATCAGATTCTGATCTTTCTCTGCTTATTTAGATAATTATTAACTCATTAATATTCATATAGTCTTACATTACTGACTTCTTTCAGTATTGGTAAGAAATAGTAAAGAATAGATCTATCTGTGTATTGCTTGTTTTAAATGTTGTTGTGTTGTATGTATTTTCCTATCCTTTTTATTTTTATGATAAGCCTTCTACATATGGTATTATTTTTCCTTCAAATCCCTTCTTGTGAGCAAATCTAGTTTGTTTTTGTATTTTGTTGTTTCCTTTCTTCAATCTTGTGAAATTCTTTGTTTTTCAAATAACAATGTATAATCATTTTTTGTTCAAATGCTAGCAGGTTTTTTATTTCTAGAATGCATTTTCGTTGGAGCAGGTGTTTTGGGCTGTATATGATTCTCTTTTTGATATTTATGTTGTGGTTTAAGTGATAATTTGAATATCTATCCTTTAGTGTGGGTTGGTTTTCTGTAGACTTTAGTTACGTATCCTATATTCTCCTTTGTCATGAACACATCCAGAAATGGTAGTCGGTTGTTGGTTTTTTTTTTGATAATGAATTTGAATAATTCTTCTTTACAGTTACTGTTCATCAAAAATTTGTTCAATGCTTCTGATCCATGGGAACCATGGAGCCAACTGGAGAACATATCATCTACCTACCTATCTCCACTATACTGTGGGTTTTTAGCAGATGCATCAGTCTCACAATATGAGAAACATGCAATCAACGAGGCAGAATCAATCATTTTAGAAGCAGAAATAGAGAGATTTGAAGAAATACTGAATATATGCAACATGATGTGAATCACAGGTGAATGAATGGTGCGAATCAACCTTTATCCGTATCCATAAAAAAGGACCACTAACCGTATGCAGCAATTACAGAACCATTGCCCTTAGTTCTCATGCAAAATCCTGCTACATATAATTAATTAACGGCTAAAGAGTTTTCTACTTTCAGAGATAGTCCGAAGAACAATGCGAATTCGTACCAGGGAAAGAAACGCGTGAGCAGATATTGAACACCAGACAGATAATAGAAAAAGCGAGGGAATACAATATATAGGAATGCTGCTCTGTTTAGTAGATTACATAAATGCTTTCGATTCATTAAGATGGGATCCTCTCTGGAGTATAATGGGATATATGGGAGTGCATAACCACCTAGTTAACCTAATAAGAAATCGCTATGATAAAAACTAATGCCAAAGTTAAAGTACACGGAACACATTCAAATGTGTTCAAAACAAAAAAGGAAGGAGGATGAAGGAATCGCTATAGGAGGCACAAAAATCAGTTAATTGCGATACGCATATATACCAGTAACGAATGAAGTCGAAATAACTACCATCAGCGAATGACTTAGCCGGATAATCAAGGAATTCGGACTTCAGATCAACACCAGAAAACAAAAATTAATGATCGTAAACAGGGCAAATAATAATCTATCGCACATACACCAAATGGCGAATTTCGAAGTAGTTGACGAATTTAATGGCGATAAATCCTCAGAAATCAAGCGAAAGCTAGTAATAACCCGAAAGGCAACAGTTAAATTAATTAAAATATGGAAAGACCTAATAATATTAAAGAATATTAAGCTCAGCTTGGTCAATCCTTTATTTTCCTCTTGCTAGAGTATACAACTGAAACATGGACTCTTAAAAGAATCGATAGAATAAGATGAAAGCCTTTGAAATGTGGTTCTATGGAATTCTACGCGGGTCCTGGATAGAACACAGAACCAACCTCTCAATTCTGGACAGGCTGTTAAAAAAGTAAATTACTTCGATCACGTAACCAGAAGAAAGGAGACTGGGGAACTATTGGTAGTAGACGGAAAGGTAGAAAACCAAAGACCGAGAGGAACATCTTTAACACGACAGGCAGACCAAATAAAGACTCTGATGGGAAAATCGCTAAAATACAGCCCATTTAGCACGAGATCGCAGCTAATGGAGACAGCAAACTCATACTATTTAGAGTGTTACCACGTCCTGAGAAGAGCTCAAGGATTGAGGAGGAGGAACATTGTCCTGTAGCTTTTAAGCTTGGTTTTGCAGTTTATTTAAATTTGTTTTGATAGGCCAGTATCCGAGTGTTGCGTTCTGCACATACGATGACCTTTATATAACAATCGAGGTCATCGGAAAGGAAGAAGAATGTCTATATTCAATCTAGATCCCATTGGTTTTTCAATATCAAATTCATATTAAAATAGAAAAAAATCAAAGCCAGAGGACTATATAAAACTTTATTTTAAAAAGAAGTAAAATCAAACATAAATATACATAAACAAACATACAAATATAACTAAACAAAAATATCTACAAACTTAAATATTAGTTAATACAAAACGACACCAAAAAGACAACCATTTTAAGGATAGAACACTGATGGCTCAAACAAAGCGACAAAGTATTTAACAACTAAAAGACAAACCTATTATAATAACCGCAAACATACTATACATAATAAAAAGATATTACACATCGAATGTATTATGAAATACGGCAGGCATAAAGAATTCCTCAAAAAATGTCGAGTCTAAATAAAGACGCAACGCAGTAGAATAATTTTGTATATATACCACGTTTATTATTAATATAAAAACACACATGAAATATAATCGGTGTTAACAAATACAAATATACAATACAGTAAATAAAAAAAAACAAATGTAAAATGTTCTTAATTGACAATGTTCAATCGCTTCACAAACTGAGATAAAGTTCTAAACAACAAATAAGAATTTGCAGCAAATGTATCTACCAAGTGAACGGTACTTGAGATGATGCAGCAACAAGATATGGTGTATACAATATATTGAGTATATTATGTGCTTTACCATGTAGCAGCGAGCACTAGCACATTCCTAAGCCAGGAACTGTCTTTCTCACAAGACCGAAGCAAAGTGGCGTAAGGTAGGATGCACTACCTTTAACCCAAACACACGTCTGTGTCGTTTTGCAGAGGGAACTCGTCTCTTATTTCAAACACACTGTATCATTTAGCAGATGGAACTCAACTTGTAATGTTTAGTTTTTAAAACAGCTGTTTTTGTACAAGGAATCTTGGCTAAATATACGAAGAGAATCAAAACTAAAACAAAGTCTGTTAATATTTTATAAATGTTTATATACATTTACAAAACTGTAACACCGAGAAAATTTTAATGACTAGTGACAAAAAATGCGACTCAAAATAGCAGTTAAATAGACAAACAACTCAAACACAAAACTGAGACGAAAATATATTAAAACATGGAATTAGGTTACATACACGATATTTATATTTTTATTAAACTGAAAATATAACCGTTATAATAACAAAACTATCCCTTATTTTCTCTAAAATCTAAAATCCCTGTCACTTGTGTTTATTGGGGCATAAAATTTTCGATAAACTAGAATTTTGGTATGAAGTGTTTGTCTCCGACGCCTAATCCGTGTTTCTGTTAACGGTGCACGGTTCTGTCAATAAATAGGGATATGTTTGTGAAAAATAAATCCCCAAAACTGTTTTGGATGATTAAATTTTACGCGAAAACGAAATAAAAAATATTTGAATGAATGGATGGATAGATGATTATATATATATATATATATATATATATATATATATATATATATATATATATATATTATATATATATATATAATAACTTTACACATTACATAATATAAATTTAGACTTACCACATAGTAAAGTTTGTTCATCTTGTTTGATTTCCTTAAAATCAATTTTTGTTCTTTTTCAGAATCATCATTATTCTCTTTTTCTTTACCGACATGTTCTGCCTAAGCGTCTCTCCCAGGTCTTCTTTGGTCTTCCTCTTCTACTCCTTTCAGGAACCCGCAAATCGGCAATTCTTCATATTAGGCGATTAGCGTCTCTACGTTGAAATTGACCAAACCATATTCATCTTGGCAATAATTGGTGCCACCCCTAGACTTTCCCTAATTCTTAATATTATCCTTTTTTGTCACTCCACCCACCCATGTAAAGATTCTTATTTCTGAAACATACATTTGTTGTTCCTCGTTCTTTTTACCTGCCTAATATTCAGTTGGGTACATCATAGCTCGTTCTATGGCTGTTTTATAGAGTTTTTCCTTTAGATTGACGTTGGAATTCTTCTATCTATTGGAATTACTCTATAATACTGTAATAAAAAATTATGGATATTGAAAGTGGCGCAGTCGAAACGGGCTTTTCACTTTTAAACTTGTGTATAAAATTTCGATTTTTTTCCAATGTTAGAAAAGGAGATCATTTAAAAAATTGTGATGTTTAAATTAAAACTGAAAGATAATCAGTTGAAGACTTTATATTAAATAAAGTCTCCATCAACCTTCGATTAGTTTTTATGGCTCAAACTCAAATTAGTGCTATTTCCGCATACTGCTTTTGACGACAACCTTTCCTCGAAATGAATGTCTTTGAATTAAGAGATGTGTGTTTCAAACTAAATCCATCAGCTCAATTCTTGGTGCAGATATATACACCGATAACAAAGGGCTGCACTTGTGTATATTGAATTGCTCTTTAACTTTGTTAAACAACTCTATAAAGTTACTAAGCTTTAAAGGGTGAACTTGTGTCATTTCACTTTGGCAGTTTTACCTTCTAGACGAACTAAAAGCTACTTTCTTATCACGGTTGCTGTATTCCCTTTCGCGTTCCAATTCGAATGCTTTCCTTTATGGGCCTTTTTAGTCAGGAAGCTAGACATGAAACAAAGAGTCGGTTTTTTTCGTCTTTTTAATATACCTTACTCAATTTTGAGTGTAGGCTACTTGTTTTAATATTTTTGTGTGTTGGGTATTATTGAGTGTTGTGTTTTACATTCACTGATATTCAAATTTCAGGTCTATGTCTACTACCTCCCCATAATAGGACAAACAGCAAAGAATATATATATATATATATATATATATATATATATATATATATATATATATATATATATATATATATATATATATATATATATATATGTCGTGGGCAATCGTGAAAAGTCTAGTCATTACATATTGCTGGCAAACGCTGTATTCCAATCATTATTACTTTGTTTGACTGAAATTATTTGCCATTTCAAGGACTGCCGTCTACGCTTTAGGCGAACGGTGTTACAGTCCGAATGATTTAAGCTTAGGTTTAAGTTGTTTTTAACTCATTCATTTCATCATAATTCCACGGGTTTTTGGCGTCTTTGTTCACTTGATAGTATTGGTTTACTTTTTCATAAAGTACACCCTTGTGGATATCCATATTTATATAGTAATAAACACTTGCAACGAGATATGTGGTAAAATCTTAATTCGAACGGCTGAATTGACTAAACATACAACCGTCAGACGCTGTTGTTTAAATTGTTGAATTAAATTGACTGTGCTGGTTAATCGTGGTGGTAAATAGTTGTTCGATAGGGTGAAGAAATAACTTATAAAATGAAATCTCTTCACACGTTCTTTATTTTGTGCTCTTATGTCAACATATGGAAACATACTACCCTTATAAAATTGTAATGACTTTGCCTAGGGCTGACAGGGTTGCCGGCTAGGCAAATTAAAACTTAGGACTAAGAATTTACATATAGGTACATAGAATAGAAATATTTTAAAACAACAGAATAAAAATATTTTGAAACAATTTTAAACAGCTGTAACGTTCAATCATTAGGCTGGTATCACCGTTTGCCGTCTGCCAGGGACGGCAGTCCCTGAAATGGCGCATAATTTCAGTTAAACAAAGTAATAATGAAAGTAATGACGTGTTACACCTATTGCCTGCGACATATACATATATATATATATATATATATATATATATATATATATATACATACATCGATAAAATGTAACTTTCCCACACCTTTAGACGACATGCTGCCCCGACTGACTGCTTCATTTTTCCTGCGAATGACGCGACTCGTACTGTCTCCAACACACACTTCAAATCTGGACTCATCACTCCATTGTATTGAATCTCATTGCGACTGAGTCCAATCTTTATGCTATTTTGACCATTTTAGTCTATTTTTCTTTTGTGCTAATGTTAAAAGTGGCTTTTCCTTAGCCTAAAATAAAATGAAATTTATTAAAAACAATTCGTACTAAATTTTTCAACTATAAAACTTACTTTGTAAGTACCAAATCCTAATTTGTGGGCCTCTCGGTGACATGTTGATCTAGAAACGTGTTTTTCAATAACGTCACTGCATAAAATCCCTAACTCCATTTGCTCGTCGATTTTTTACTATAATACGTCTTAATGCCCTTCTATCTGCTTCGGTTATTTTACTTTTTCGTACATTTCTAGGTTTTGTGACGACCTAACCTGTATTTTTGTATCTTCTGACTATATTTCTTACACTATAGCGTGACTATTGCAACATATTCGCGATTTTCGAATTGGATTTTCCAGAATTAAAAAATATAATAATGATTGAACAAATTTTCTCATAACTTTACCTCGACCCATTGTACAATCCACAAACGGCAAAAAGCTCTACAATAATACAAATTACATTTGACATTAACTGACAATATTATTGTTTTGATGTCATTTTTCCATAGCTACCTCTGGATTTAACGTAATTATGAAAAAATCAACGTATGTTGACATAAGTGAATACATAGCCAGGGTTTAGTGATTTTTTTTTGTTGAAAGTAAATAAAAAACCATAAGGGTAATCGTTTTAATAAATATTAATAAAAACGCCATATTAATTAATATGGGAACTTATAACAACCTGCAAAGTATAATTTGTTTATGGTAATCGACTTAAACTGCAAATTCCATAGGTGGGCCAACTCATATGGGAAGCGGCACGTATATATATATATATATATATATATATATATATATATATATATATATATATATATATATATATATATATATATATATATATGTATATATATATCTTCTTCTTAGAGTGCCATATCCCTACGGAACGTCGGCGACTACCATGCTTATAATATTGTTATACTGATCTCGGTCTTGCGCTACGTGTAGCAATTGGTCCGCTGTCAAACCTGTCCACTGCCACAAATTCCTCAACCAAGAGAGTTTCTTCCGTCCTATCCATTTCTTTCCTTCGATTTTACCGTTGAGAATTAGCCGAAGGAACTCATATCTTGGTCCTCTGATTATATGTCCAAGATATTCTAGTTTACGCCTCTTAATAATATTTAATAGAGTTCGTTGATGTCCCATTCTTCGAAGAACTTCTTCGTTTCTGGTTCTACTAGTCCATGGAATTTTTAGTATCCTTCGATACAACCACATCTCAAACGCCTCGATTTTATTCATGATATCGGCGTTTAAAGTCCAAGTTTCACATCCATATAAAAGTACAGACCACACGTAACATCTTGTAAACTTTTCACGGATTTCCAAATTTAATGAGTTATTGGATAATAGAGGCTTGAATTTTTGAAATGAGTTTCTTGCCTGTTCAATTCTACATTGAATTTCGAAGGATGGATCCAGATTTTAGGTAATCCAACATCCAAGGTATTTGAATGCAGCGGTTGTTGGTTTAATATATATATATATATATATATATATATATATATATATATATATATATATATATATATATTAAATGTAGTTCACTATGATAGTGGAGGGTTCTCGGTCAAGGTTGGAGAATAAAAGAAAGGATAGCAGCTAGTTCATCATTTTGTTGAAGACGTTTCGTGCATTAATTCATACACATTATCAGGTCATCTACAAATCTATTAAAATATGCAAACATATATAGAGACAAAGAATTTGCACGTGATTTACCGTACAAAAGATATGCAGCTTATTAAGATTAAAGTGAGGGATATAAACGTATTTTAACCTTTAATTGTGCCTTATTCCCATTTAAATAGTAATTAATTTAAAATGCCACAAGAAAATAGCTTCAGAACAATACTTCATTAGTTTACTAGAATAGGTTTTGCTTTTATTATTTTTTAAAAGCATCCTTAGTTTTCTACAGAAAGTAATGATATAAGAATATAAGTAAAAACAGGGTTCATACTTACGAAAAATTTGTAGGTTTTTGTGATGTTGTGAAAATTCTTAAGATTAAAACTTAACAAACTAAACCATAAAACCACAAGGAAAACTGTATGAGAGCACTAATGTAAATGTTCAAAATTTGATTTTTAGGTGATTTTTTTTTTATTTTGACCGATGGCTTCATTTGGATGTATTGTTAAAGCTCTTTCAAGGGTCAAACCACAGTAGTATGCTTTCGGTTATTTGCTGTCTGTTATATATACTCTGAATACGTTAGTCTATAAAACATTAAGAAATTGAAAAAAAACTAAGTCTCAGGTAAACGTGCAAGTGGAAAATTTACAAATATGTAAACCTAACCATAATAAGTTTTTACTTTTTGAATTTATCTGTTCTGTATTTAATCTCCATCAAACTCAACTTTCCATTTTATTTCTTCTCGTTCCATTTTATTTCTTCTCATAACTGAAAACTACATCCAATTTATCTCTTCTGGCAAAACCTCCGGACTATCCCCTATTTTACGAAAGACAAAACCTGGTGCCTAAATGTAAAAAATAAAAGGAACGTTACCTTTATTTCTAGGGCAAATAAAATCGGAGGCTTACACTTGAAAAGAATCGAGTAAAGGCGTGAAGGCGGCGAAATATGCGAATGAGATTCCATATTCTGTCATTGTAGATTTATCGGTTGGAAGATGCATTAAAAACTGAAAGAGGGAATTTGTTCGCGATGAAGTTGAATATAAAAAATGTAATTTTGGCGTATATCAATTTAGTTTTACCGAATCTGGATGCGCTTCTAATTTACTCAAGCGTTAAAATGAATATTTTGAAGCAGGAAATACCTTTTCTAGTTTGTCAGTATTAAATAAAGAAGCTTTGTTATTTTTATACGCTTTTTTAAAATAAAAGTGAATATGCTATATTTCCGAATTTTTTTAAGGTTCGTCTGGTTTGTCCGGTTCGGATTTAGATTAGAATTTTAAACTATGTACTACTATTTATCGATCAACTAGATCAACCGTACTAAACTTTATTAAAATTTACTAAATGTTATCTTTTACGTTGTGCATGGCAACGCTGTGAGTTTGAAACCACAAGCGCGTAATGTCTTATTCATTGTTGACAACACTGGAATCACGGCAAATTGTCACCGCCCTTGATTCACGTCCGGGTGGGCCAACCTGCGATTTTTGTGCAGCTGTGACAAGATGTGACTGCTCCAGTATTCTCACGGTGACAAAAAGCAGTGATTTTTTGGAGCAGTTTAATCTTGACTGCTACCCTGCTACTATTGCTACCACTGCTACATACACACACGGTTAAACGTGGTTAAACCGTGTCGCGACGAAACAGTCTGGGTGGGAGTAAGTAAACGTTGTCACTGTCGCAAATACGATCTATGGTGCAGTCAAAGTAGAATAAAACGTGACTGAACGTCACTGCTATATTATTCCAGTTGAAGCGGACTGGGACTGTGACAGCGTTGTAGCAGTGACAAAGTAGCAGTTCGTGAAATCACAACCCACCACTCACGTCCATTCTCGTCATCGTCATTAGCCTAGAATAACAGAGACACATAGAAGCGACATAGCGGTCCAAAAGCGTGTACCATTTTTGTATACGCATGCCCGATTCTGGTTGTATTACTGTCAAAAACACGTGCTTATTCTTTAATTCTGGTTGTTTTCGATAGTCCGTAGGCGTCTATGGTAAATACTCGACACAACAAGTGCATTTGACCATTTATATAATTTATTTATAGTTAAAAGGTTATAGTTATAGTTTATAGTTAAATATATAAGTTTATAGTTATAGTTTATAGTTAAAAGTTTAATTTATATTTAAAATGTCTGGATATATTTGTGCGATTCGCGGATGTTCATCTGTGACAGGAAAAGGAATAAGTTTATTTAGATTTCCTAAGAATAATAACAGGTAATTACTATTGCTTTGTAATTATTATTAGTTATTACTAATTACATAATAGTATTGGTTTGACTTTCGAACAGTAAGCCGACGCCGACGTGTCTGTCCGAGCTATAAAAAAATAAACTTTGGTCTGCCAAGGGATACCTAGTTCAAAATGAAAACATTAAATTTGGTGTCAGTGCTATTTCTTTTATTGAAAGACGCAAGTCTCCGAAGGCTCAGGTCAAAAAATCAACAGATGGTGGCCAAATGTCGGCGCGCTCGAAGACAACAATACGAATATAGTATTTTTAAGAAATAAAAATATATAGAGGGTTTTATACACGAGAATATTTGATTTAAGAGCGTAGGCGCAAAATTTGGGGCAAATGTTTTTTAAATGTATTCATTTTTTTCGAATCCTGAAAAAACTAATGTGTTGGGTTGTTCTCTGTCATTAGTTTCCTCGTGGCCGTCAGTCGTTGTGGTTAGTTTTGTCTAAACGAGTAATTTGCTGTTACTGATTGGTGCTAATTTTTGCATATAAAAAAATGGATAAGTGGCTTAAAAGAGACAACAGAACATCTGAAAATCCCGGTCCATCGAGCTCCACTTCAGAGTCGGAGCCTATACAGGGTGATGACAAAAAGAGTTCTTTCAAAAAATTAAAAATGTCGGTTAGAAAATATGATCCTGAATACAATAATATGGGATTTACATTCACGAATATAAATGATGAGCCAAGGCCCCAATGTGTAATCTGTTTGGAAATTCTTTCTAACCAGCGTATGAAACCTTCGCTATTAAAACTCCACTTCAATGCAAAACATTCAGTGTTGGAAAATAAACCTAAGGATTACTTCCTTCGGAAGTTAACGGAGATGAGAGGCACAAAAAAATTAATGTCGAATTTCACTGGCAGCAACCAAAAATCAGTAGAAGCATTCTTCCTCGTGAGTTTAAGAATTGCGAAGTGTGGAAAATCACATACCATCGGTGAAGAACTAGTTCTGCCTGCCGCACAAGATGTATTTTTGGGGAGAATTAAGGTAAACAGCTTAGTATTATACCATTATCCAATGATACCGTACGTCGTAGGAATGAAATAATTTCATTAAATGTTAAAGAAAAATTGGTAAACCGGATAAAAACTAGTATTTTTTTTTTGCAATACAACTTGATGAGAGCACAGATGTAACAAACTATGCTCAGCTTATGGTTTATGTGCGATATATATTTCAAACCAAAATCGAAGAAGAGTACTTATTTTGTGAGGCGTTAATGGAACGAACTACTGTTGATGAAATATTCAAGAAAATCAATGATTTTTTTGTGGAAAATGGACTAGACTGGAAACAATGCGTTAGTTTCTGTTCCCTTGGTGCCCGAGCCATGACAGGGAAATCTTACTTAACAGACAAATTTAATCGATTAAATGACCTAAACTTAAGCTTACAAGGTAAATCACATAATCGGTTTTCTGTAAACGACAAAATAAATGCTTTTATCAAGAAATGTTATATGATAAAAAATAGTGCTTAAAACAAAGACTTGCAGTCGTTTACCAATTTAGAAAATGTTGTGGTTGAGCATGAAATAAAGATTTAAGATGATCTTATTTTTGACATAAAACAGCATTGTCAAATGCTAATGGATAGTTTTAAAGAATATTTTGACGAAGACTATGCTCAGTTTCTTTGGATACGACAACCATTTATTTTGGATAGCATAACTGAAACATTAAAACAGGATGAAAAAGAGTCTTTAATAGAACTATCTTGTGATGGGGGTTTGAAAATAGAGTTTTAAAAATTAGGATTAGAAGAATTCTGGCCAAATATTAAAAATGAATATCCAGCCTTATCAAAAAAGCATTGTTATTTTTACTTCCTTTTATGACCACCTACCTGTGTGAAACTGAATTTTCTGCTATGCTACAGGTGAAAAATAAACTTCGCAGTAGGCTTAATGATCCAAATTTACGAGTGAAACTAAGCACAATTGATCCTGATGTCGATTCACTTGTTGTAGCTATGCAGAACCATCCTTCTCACTGAATTTTTGGACTGGGTTAGGCTGTAAGTTTTATTTTGTAATATTTATAATGCCCTTTTTAAAATAAATACATTTTTGCCAAAATTAGTAAATTTTATTATCTACTTTTTTAATATGTGGTACGCGGTTGACGCAGAAGTGGTACGTGTAAAAAAAAGTTTGAGAATCGCTGAACTAGATCATTCACAGTAAAGTGAATAAAATTGGCTATCTGACCGACCGATTTCTAAGAAGTGAAAATTATTACTTTACTTTACAATAAAGTGGGTAAATTTGAGGTAGGATATTTGAGTGCTTTTTTTGTCTGCGCTGCCTAGTGTAAAGCGCAATAAGAATATTCACGACGAGTTGTGGACCAATTTAAAAGTTTCTGATACTATCATGTATTATAATGATATATTCTGCAAAAAAAAATGCTCAAGCGGCGAAAATTTTTAGGGAAGTGGCCCTCTTATCGGCGGTGGTCCACTTCCACATGTATATCATATTTTCAATTTGCAAGTACCATGTCTTTCTATAACGTCCACAATAATTGTTGCAGTTTCGCAACTGTTAATAAACATTTATTAAATATACAGACTTTGTGGTAGTTTTGATTCTCCCCGTATATCAAAATTCCATGTACAAGGGTGCATTTGTGTTAAAAACTACATATTACGAGACGGGCCATCTGCAAAATGACACACATTTGAGATAAGAATAGGAAGAGTCGAATTTTATCTCTCAAACCACACACATGTGTGTGCGTTTGGGTTAAGAGTACCTTACGACACTTGCCAGCGGTCCTTTGACCGAGGAAGTCGGTTTGATGCAGAAAAGTTGAAATTAGAAATTTTGTGGTTCCTGTTATTCGTCGGTGAAAACATATTTTTTGCGGTGGCCGGAGTGCCATCTTCTCATTGGGTAAGGAACAATACCATAATTTTGTTGCTGCATATATCAAGTACGTTTACTTGGTATATAGATGTCATAAATTTGCTTTGAACTTTTCATCAGTTGTGCCGCGATCGCGATTGAACTTGATTGAGAACATTTCATTACCTTTATGTAGATTTGTATATTTTTCATATTATAATAATTTCACTATTCTTTTTGTATATATATCACAGTGTTGTGTATTTTATTACCTAATATTAACTCATTGTGTATTATGAGTATACTTTTGCATTGAGTTTAATAATTTGTTTTTATATGACATATATATTCATATTTTTTATTTTTTTGTATATTATTTCTATCTATAACGTGGTATATATACAATCGACAGTTTTGTTTTATTTATGGTTCTCTTTTTGTGTGTAAGTTTGTACTACATATATTCTTCTTCTTTTAAGTTTATATCCTTCTTTATTTATAATTGTAGGTATATTGGGTTATGTATATTTGTGATTGCTTTTACTTCGTGTTAAAATAGAGTTTTATACAGTCCACTTGTTTTCATTTCTTTTATTTTAATATACATACCCAATCTAAAAAGGGGGAAACCAGCGTGTTCTAGATTGAACAAAATATCTTCTCTCCCCCTTCAGGATGACCCCAATTGTTATATTGAGGTCATCGTATGTGCAGAACGCAACATAATGGTCCTTCGAGCCGGATTTTCTTCTTCTTTTTCTGTTTTTTTGTTTGTTTAGGGTTCTCTGATAGTAGATACCTTTTTTCCATGTTCTTTTTCATGTGTAGTTGCGGTTTCCTTATGGTAGGAGCCTTGTCGGTTATGATAACCAGTTAATATGTCGTTGTTTACGGTTTCCTTATGGTAGGGACCTTATCAATTATGATAACCATTTTATTTGTCTTGCTCACGGGTTCCTTATGGTAGGAGCCTAGTTGGTTGTGATAACTATTTGTTGGGGTATTTCTTTTATACTGAAAAGATACCCAGTCGTCTGCCGAAAGACGATACCTAGTCCGCTGAAAGACTATTTCTTTGTCGAGGTTCTCTTATGCTAGAGACCTTATTGCGGTTATCACAACCATAGTATAGTCGGGTATTTCTTTTATCTGAAAAGTTACCCAGTCTGCCGAAAGACATTTGACTTTTTACGTTGTACAAGGTTTATTTACTGTATACCTTTTTGCGGTTATCATAACTATATAGTCGGGTATTTCTTTTATGTAAAAAGATACCTAGTCGTCTGCCGAAAGACGATACCTAGTCTGCCGAAAGACTATTTCGTTGTCGAGGTTCTCTTATGCTAGAGACCTTATTGCGGTTATCACAACCATAGTATAGTCAGGTTTTCTTTTATCTAAAAAGTTGCCTAGTCTGCCGTAAGACTATTTCTTCTTTACATTCTTTGTTCTAGGTGCTCTTCTGACAGAGACCTTCTTTTTGCGGTTGTTATAACCATTTATTGCATATTTCTGTTTTTTACACATTGCTTCTCGAGGTTCTCTTCTGACAGAGGCCTTTTTTGCGGTTTTTATACCCATTTACATTACGGTATATCTTTTATACTAAAAGATATCCAGTTGTCTTCAAAAAGACGATTTTGTACTTTACATTAATTAATTTTCAAGGTGCTCTTTTTACAGAGACCTTTTTAAGGTTTTTATAACCATCTTACATTGAGACTTCTTTTATACTGAAAGATAACTAGTCTGTCGAAAGACTATTTCTTTTTTATATACTTTATTTAAAGGTGCTCTTATGACAGAGACCTTTTTCGGGTTTGTATACCCATTTCTTGCTGATTTTTTCATAGTGCTTTTAGTGGAGTATTTCTTTTGTTTAAGCATATACTCAGTCTGCCGAAAGACTATCTTTTTTTTATATACATTATTCAAGGTGCTCTTATAACAGAGACCTTTTTGAGGTTTTATACCCATTTCTTGCTGATTTTTTGATAGTGCTTTTAGTGGAGTATTTCTTTTGTCTAAGCATATACTCAGTCTGCCGAAAGACATTCTTACTTTTACTTGTTTAGGGTTTTCTTATGCTAGAGACCTTATTACGGTTAGTATAACCATTTACATTGGGGTATTTATTTTATGAAAAAAGATACCCAGTCTGTAGAGACATTTCTTCTTTTGTATTTGTTAGTGTTTGTGAGGGTGGAAAAAGTATTTTCGGTTATTACAACCATTTTTTTTGTTTAATTTTTCTTGATTGTAGGGACATTAGTAACAAATTGTAATCGTTTTATGTTGGGATATATCTTTTCCTTGATAAGATACCTGGTCTGTGGAGACTGTTCTTTTTTATTTTGTTTGTAGTTGTCTTATTATAGAGACCTGCTTTCGACTATTACAAGTATCTCTCTGGTTTGTTTCTGTGACAAATCCAGGGATTTACATTACTTTTACTAGTTCACAATCTTTTTCTTTTTGTCTTGTCAGTTTTAAATATTAGCTGCTCCATTTTTGTCTAAACAATGGAAACCCTCAAATTCAAGAGACGGTCTGCAAAGAATGCAATTATTCGTCACTGTAATTGGATTGCAGAAAATGTTTCATTGGTCGATATTGATTATCTTTTGAAAGTTCGTCGTGAGTATTTACAGGTTGAGTATGATAAATATGAATGCGCACAGGATGCAATCGAGAACTTATTGGTAGATTCCGCTGAAGATAGCGAGGATCGAAACATTATAGATGATTTGTTTTGTAAGGCAATGGGACTTATAATATGGGAGCCCGTCCTCTCATCCTTTACGTATTATAAAGTAGGTAGTGCATCCCATTGTTCTTCTAGGTTACATGTGGGGGAAAGACCTCCCACACTTATTTCAGATTTATGCCATCTACTCAATGTAGTTAAATCTTCTCAAAATCATATGTCAAAAGACTCATCTTTTTCAAAACCTCAACCTTCTTTCGAGACATCCACGTCTCAAACACCTCGTGTGATGGCGCCTAGTTCGTCAGGTCAGCTATCCTCGACTTTAGCTCATGTAGATACTGTCCCTAAGGTGTTACCTACGGGCCTTAGCAGTATTGCATATTCCCTTCCACCTGTTACAATGGTAAATGATAGTGAGTCCTACAAGACTCGTGACGCTCATACAAACGCGAGTTCTTCTACGGGGCTGTCCTTTAATAATGTACATCTCTCTGGACCTCAGGTCCATTCTAATATTCAATCCTTATCTAAGGATTTTTCTTTACACGACTTCCATGATGGGGTATCTGGTGATGACACTGCCGATACAGCTTCGCGGGGAGCTAACCCCGATACACTTGCTCGATCGAAATCTTGGCATTGTGAGCCAAAATTTTTCTCGTCTCGTTACAGAGACAATTCTAAAGAATCTAATAACTTAGATATTGCGACCATAATTGGGTCAAAAGTTACTAGAGTGGCATTACACCCATCTCTAGATTTAGCATTCGGAGTACATATGTTTAAAACGTACTCCTATCTTTCTAGTTTACGCCGAGTAAAGGCATTTGTGTTTTGTTTCATCAGAAACGTTCGTCAAAAGCAAGCTGAATTGCTTATTGTTCAAGACTTAAAAAGTCTCTCGTTTCCTCGTATATTGGAATCGTTGCCATCCGGTATTGCCAATCCGGATAATCAGTTGGATATTCCGAATTTATTTCCAGAGGAAATTATTCACCGTGCGAAAGTTAGCGGTATGTTGAGGAATGCTACCATTCCTTATGCTCAAAAGCATCCTTTTCTTCTTTCTTCGAACAATCTAGTTGTTTTAAAGATGTTCGAAACACACATATGGTTGGGACATGTAAGGCTCCAAGGTACGTCCAATTGTAGACATCATTTCGGACTTAGTTGTTGCACATTTTATAACGTTGAGAATCCCATCCATCATTGTGTTACCTGTTCGAGATTTCTTTTTATTGCCATAGATTATGGGATATATTTTTGCTTAAAGTTTGCGTAGCTTTATTTGTTTATGTATTTGCGCCACGTTATAATAAAATAACGGTTTCAACGTTTGGAGAGTTAAGACATTTTCTATTGACATTGTACGAATTCTTTAAGGTACAAAGAATTCTTAGGAGTCGCACCATTTTTGTTTTTTGTTCGTTTGAAAATTGCCTTTTTATGTAAAAAAGCCTTGTTTATTGAATAGTATAATGTTCGTATTTTATCTATTCTCTTTATCTCTTTATTTATCGTAATTCTGATTTAGTCTAATTGTCTAAGTCTACTCCTAGCTTAGAATTAGTCGCCGCTTTTTTATGAGAGGGAGCTGAGTCTCAACCTGAGATATAATTTGCTTATTGTTGTTTAAATTATCATAATTATCTTTTATAGATAAAGCTTATGGAAGAATATAGTTTCTTCGTTTTACATTTTCGCATTTTTCGTCGTGATTATGTCTGTCCAGGTAGATTGTTAATATCTAGGGACAGTGTTATAATTCATAAGATATTTCTTTTGCGTTTGCTGCTTATTCGTTTCGAATATTGTAGTGGCCATTCGGGCTACAATTATTTTGTTTATTTGTCCTTAACTTAGTTGTTGTTGCGTAGAACCATTTCCTTAGGTTTGTTAACCAGGATATTTGTCTTCTCCCATTTCCTTGCTTTTCGAGAACTATTAGAAGGTTATTTGTAGTATTTGTATTGAGTGACGTCTCTCATCATGTGTCCGAGACTTTCTGATTGTTGCCTTCTAATCATATACATCACTTTTCTTTCTTTCCTCGCTCTTTTTCATACGGTCCCGTTGGTTAACTGGTCCATCCATGATATCCTGAGGATTCGCTTGTATAGCTACATCTCGATGGCTTTAAGTTCGTGTATTGTATCCTAGGATAATAGAGGAATGCACTTCCTATAAGAGAGGAAATCTGTTTTATGTATAGTACTGATAATTGTATAATTGTAGTGATGTATATTTAGTATGTAGTTATGTATTTCTATTCTATTATCGTTTGTTGTATAAGTTTATTGTTGTATGTATAAGTTATTGTTCTTTGTGCTCTTTTGTAAATGTATAGCTTTGTAGGATTGTAAGTGTGGCGTTCGTTTCGTAACCGAAGAAGTGTTTACGGTTTCCTAATTTGTACAGTGCGTCGGGAGTACAAAGTACAGTTATGTTTTATTGGCACGTATGCCAACGCGGGGAGAATGTTGCAGTTTCGCAACTGTTAATAAACATTTATTAAATATACAGACTTTGTGGTAGTTTTGATTCTCCCCGTATATCAAAATTCCATGTACAAGGGTGCATTTGTGTTAAAAACTACATATTACGAGACGGGCCATCTGCAAAATGACACACATTTGAGATAAGAATAGGAAGAGTCGAATTTTATCTCTCAAACCACACACATGTGTGTGCGTTTGGGTTAAGAGTACCTTACGACACTTGCCAGCGGTCCTTTGACCGAGGAAGTCGGTTTGATGCAGAAAAGTTGAAATTAGAAATTTTGTAGTTCCTGTTATTCGTCGGTGAAAACATATTTTTTGCGGTGGCCGGAGTGCCATCTTCTCATTGGGTAAGGAACAATACCATAATTTTGTTGCTGCATATATCAAGTACGTTTACTTGGTATATAGATGTCATATTTGCTTTGAACTTTTCATCAGTTGTGCCGCGATCGCGATTGAACTTGATTGAGAACATTTCATTACCTTTATGTAGATTTGTATATTTTTCATATTATAATAATTTCACTATTCTTTTTGTATATATATCACAGTGTTGTGTATTTTATTACCTAATATTAACTCATTGTGTATTATGAGTATACTTTTGCATTGAGTTTAATAATTTGTTTTTATATGACATATATATTCATATTTTTTATTTTTTTGTATATTATTTCTATCTATAACGTGGTATATATACAATCGACAGTTTTGTTTTGTTTATGGTTCTCTTTTTGTGTGTAAGTTTGTACTACATATATTCTTCTTCTTTTAAGTTTATATCCTTCTTTATTTATAATTGTAGGTATATTGGGTTATGTATATTTGTGATTGCTTTTACTTCGTGTTAAAATAGAGTTTTATACAGTCCACTTGTTTTCATTTCTTTTATTTTAATATACATACCCAATCCGAAAGGGGGCAACCAGCGTGTTCTAGATTGAACAAAATATCTTCTCTCCCCCTTCAGGATGACCCCAATTGTTATATTGAGGTCATCGTATGTGCAGAACGCAACAATAATTTTATAATCTTCGTTTTTGTTGAAGACATTTTTGTTGGTACTCTTATATGCCGAAACCAATTCTGGAACCAAATGATGACGCCTCCAATTTTCTCCTCAAGTTTTTTGCAAATTCATAAGTGAATTATATTACGAAACAAATTTGACTCATTTTGTCTGAGACAATTTTTTATTTCTATTTAGGTTTATATGTACAAAAGATAACTAAAATATAAGGAAATAACTGAATTATTTCTATTCTATAAATAATTTAGCAAGATTTATTTTAATATTAAGCAAGATATTGATGTTATTTACTTTATAATTTACAAGTCAACTAATAAGTAGTCTTTATAAATCACACTGTATAATAATTGTGCCAGAAACATATATGGCATGCTGAATTTGATCTCCGTTCACAGTTTTATTTTTTTTTGTAGTCCGTCTTTCTTGGAGAAATAAAAAAAGCGACGATAAACACTCATTTCATTATTTATTCAAAACAAAAAGACTTTTGAAAATTTACGTAGTCTGCAAAGCGTGTTTTATTACAGAGACTTAATTTAGTACCAATACTCTCAAAATAAAGAAAACAAAAGAGAAGCAAAGTTTAATTTGTTTTTAATTACGAATTTTGGTTTGCCGAGCAACTGTTCGAGATTACGTCTGATGAAAGCCTTATTCAGTTTGTAATCCAGGCACTTTAAAAAGGACGAAATACAATTTTGGGAGTGTTTTTTAATGCAAGCTTCTCACTCGGTGTTTGGGCTGTATTTTAGTCTTATTCAGTTTCTTAAATTGAAATAATAAAATAATATCTAAATAAATTTCAGTAATTTGAATCATACATGCCTGTCTTTTCTCTCTAAACGTCTGTCTTCGTTGACTCTACAGGTTTCGTCATTAAGATTCATCAGGTAATTCCAGATTGAAGACATACTCAACGAGAGAAAGTCGGATTCTTAAGCAAATTTCCCAATTAACAGAGTGGTCACGCTATGTAGCGCCATCTACTTTGGATAATAGAAGGTACATACCTTTGTCTGTTTGAGCTACGTTGAAACCACGAATATACTTTTATTTTAGAAACATAATTTCTGTAATTTGGTTTATAGAGTGTGAAATTTTTTACACCAGAAACATAAATGCCTGTCGGTTGCCTATAAAAAAAACCTGATGAGTCTCTCAATAAAGACGAAACAGGTCGGGATCTGGAAGAAGAAAAAAAACGGTTAGAGTTGAGTTTAGAGTAAATGTATGTAGTATCTGATCGAAATTCTTCATTTTTTATTCACGCCTTTTCTAAAGCTCAAATAAAGTGACTTTTAGAGATTTTAATGTGTAGCTGAAGTCCATTGTGTAGCTTCATTGATATATATGTTCGAATATGGTGATTGAACTTTGAAGCTGGCTATGATATTAGTGTTGCCCAAAATCGGTCTTGGTCTTGCAGTCTTGGTCTTGTTCTTGCGTTTTCGCAAGACCAAGACCAAGACCGCCTAATTTTAGCAAGACCAAGAACAAGACTGACCGTGCAAGATTTACGCAAGAACAAGACTAAGCCTGCGAGACTCTTGCGTCTTGCAGTTAGGACGGAGTGTCGTTTTAGCGAGTATTGTAGTTCGGGTATATGGTTAAATACTCTATGAGACGCAAAAAATGTAATAAAAATTTAAAAAACTGGACTTATGCGCATTACGAACTATACCATAAACATACATCAAAATCATCAATCAAAATATTCATTCAAAACAACACATTTGACACGTGCTCAGAGATCATAATTACAATGTGAAAATAAAATATTTTGTACATTCTTTTTCAGCATACGACTTCTTCGATCTGAAATTATTTGTCCAGATTTATAGTCGCCCTCTAATCATAAAATAATCTTGCATTGATACGTCGACAGTAATATCGTATCGAATTTTTTTTTAAAATATGTCACCTTAGCTATAAAAAATATAACACTTATTATTATGGACACCCACTTAATAATTCAATTTTTTTCCCATTATAATTTCGTTAGGAGGAATCTAAATAAACAAATCTTATCGGCATAAGACTAAACATTGTTTCTGCTGAGTGTGCGATGGGATCATTCGGTTAAACCAAATTTGCTGAAAGTGCGCGATAATATTCAAAAGTTTATTAATAACAGATAATGTAGCTTACCGTGTAAACAAAATACCGAAATATTTAGAATAACGAAGTAACTATATATAATTCTCGGTTTGTTATTAGATACTTAGGGTATTGAATAGTAACGGACATTTATAGTAGTAGGTACTTTTTCGACATCACTAAACTTCATTTGACAAGTTTACAATTTGACATGGGGGACAAAGAGTCAAATAGTTTTAAAATAGTCGGAGTAGTGAGCGTTGGAATTATAGATATAAAAGACCTAAAAGCAAATTTGATGAGTTTTTCGAAATAATTTTTGTATCCCAAATTGCTTTGTTTGAATTGTGCCTACATAGAAAGGTTAAAATTAAAATGAAAAACAGAAACACTTCAGGTTTAAGGAAGCATCGAATATCTTTTCACAAAAAAGAATTACAAATATTTCTTCCTGAAAAACCAAAATTCTGGTTCCTAAAAAAATATTCCTACTACTTTATTTTGGTAAACTAATGTATTTATTAAGCAGATATCTCCTTAATTTAAAATAACTTCTTTTGATTATCATTGCTTTCTTACCTATTCTTTATTTTTTCAAGTTAGTTTTTTATACAAAAGTAGAGCTAAGATTGTTAATAACATTTATGTTGCTTTAATAAGTGGATTATAGTTTGTTATCTTATCACCTAAAGAATATGTGCCCTTGATACCTGTATTTGGATTTTTGCCACGTACCAATCTTTTTTAAGATTCCCATTTCATATATGGTGAAGGTCCATCAATACTTCTCTAGACAGAAAATGTTCTTTAAAATACAGTCAAGTTTATGTCATTAATTTGATTTTTTTTTGTGTTTTAACGATGTTTGATTGACTTTCATGGGGCATGGTAGATAGCTGGGTTAGTTAGAGCATAGGTACGGATCGCTTAGATCGTGGCTTCAAACTTCCCTAGTAACGTTTAATAAATAGCAATAGGCTAATGGGTAACTGCAAGACTTGCAAGACTCTTGCTGCAAGACCAAGACCAAGACCGGGAGTGCAATACCAAGACCAAGACCAAGACCAGGTGTATTGGCGCAAGACCAAGACCAAGACTGTCTAAGTCTCGTCTTGTTCTTGCATTTGGGCAACACTATATGATATTATCGTATTGAACATGTACAGTTTTATTTATTAGAGTTGTAGTTTCGAGAGTATATCCATTAGCTATATGAGTTTTTGATATCTAACGGTGCCTTTTTAACTGGTATTTCGGCTATTTGATGAAACAATTTAAAGAGATAGAAGAACTGAAAACAAAATATGATATGAGAAATATGCACAAAAAAATAAGAGGAGTAACCGGAATTGGTGGAAAAGACAGCAAAGACACATAAAAGACAAGAAAGGAGTACTGCTAATAGATTTAACCAAGAAATTAAGAAGATGAGAGGAATACCTTAGAGAACTTTTCCAAGATAAAAGAGGTGAAATGCAGGAGACACAAGAAACATCCTTTAGAGAGACAGAAGATCACGATAGATGAAATCAAATAACACCGCAGAAGTGGCCGAAGTTTATAAGAATTTCTAAAAAACAAGCAACAAAAGAGTGCTCTGACTATCGAACACTGAGCCTTATGAGTCATACTTTAAAAGTACTTAAAGTAATACATAAGAGAATCTATGAAAATTTAAAGGAGAAGGATGTACCCATTTTATATTTTTTTATTGAGCAGTGAAGAATATATATGAACTAAATAACAGTGAAGTGATTTATTATTGATCTTTTAATTTCAATAAATATCTACATTTGTCCTAATAAACAAATGTATTTTTTATGTGAACGAATTTCGAAATTTGGGATAAAGTATAATTTTATTTTCATATATTTCTTATTTGTAACCTAATGCCAAGATATAAAATGTTTGTTTTCTTACGATACGATTTTAATTGTAGTTTCGTATAAGAATTTCTCATGTATAATTAGATACCGTAAACACAAATTGTTTATTTCTTTTCTGGTATGACGCAACTTTTTAACGTAGAATCTTTTAATAACTTTTTGTTCGTTTAAAAAATAATAAAAGGATAGTTTTGTTTTAAATTTTTTATTTTATTTCTTCTGAGCTCGTTTCCTTTCGAGGATAAACCATTAAAGAATGGCGCCCATTTCATTTTAATTTTAAAGATAATACAAACAGCTTTTATATGATTTTTGAAAGAACCGCACTCCAACTCTCAGATATGAGCAGAAGGGCCTAGATTTTTTGTATATTAAGTAAATAGTTTGCTCAAGTTACAATTTCAAATGTCTCTGAAGATGCTCTGAGAGCGAAAGTAATTGGGCAATATTTAAAAAAAAAACTGTACTCGATATATGCCTTTTATTTGTCAAATTCATATTATCTTTTGTTTGCTTAGGATTCATCCGATCTTAACGTCTATTATTGTTCTCGAAATATAAATATAAATAGTCTTTTGCTTTAATTTCTACAGGTTATCTAATACATCTAACACATGAATTAGATATATTTAGAATAAAGTATGATATAAACAGCAACCTTGTTTTAGCCCCCTTTCAGACGAGGATACTGTATCCGAGATATGCGTATCCGAGACGCAGATATTACATAGACTCAAATGGAGCTTTTCACACGAGACGCGCGAGAGATACAGTATGCGAGATACCGAATTCAGTATCTCGAACCTTCCTGTCGCCGACGACTGAATGCATATCCCAGATACAGAAGAAATATTACGTTAAATGAACGCTTTCAGACACGAATACTTTTGCGCCACTTTCCATAGACGCGCGATTTTCTGTCGAATAATTGTGAATGAGCAACGAAAGAAAGACGGTGTTTTCTGAATATAGTTAAATAATGGAGCGTACTGTATTTGATAGTGACAAATTTATTTGTTTGCTACAATCAAATCCCTGTCTATGGAATACAGCATCGCCACATTACTGCAATAGAAATAAAAAGCAGCAGTGCTGGGTCGAAAATTCTAAGCGACAATTTTGAGGCCATGACTGCAGTACAGCAAAATGAATATGTATAGTAAGAAATAAACATGTTTTTATTATAAATACATAGTAGAATAATTTAATATTTTGTGTCATACGTTTACAGTTTAGTTTTAAAAGTTTGCTTATTGGAATTTTGATTATTTAACGAATATCAAACTACATTATTGTGAAAGGAATACGGCCATTTTTTATTTAGGGCGAGGTAAACAATTTACAAATTGGAGATAAGTACACATATTTATTTTAAATTTAAGTCATAGACTTTAACTTTAAAAAGTCATAGAAAGCCGTTCTTTTGATGAAATAATTCTACGCATAGTTGTGTCTTTTTTACTCAATTGAATTTTAAAAAAATTTATGAAGTTCTTAAAACGACTTCACAGACATTCGAAAATAATTAAAAAACTTTGATGGATCTTGCAATAAATCTTGATACAGCAAACTATACGTTCCCTTGGTTTCTGTTAATTCTACAATAGGATGAACCCACAAATTAGGTCGTCTTTTCAGTTTCTTTTTCTTTTTATTTAATATGTACCACAGCATAACATACTCTTCTACATCCATAATCCAAAAATATAACCCCACTGCACTGCTACTATTTTCATACTGACGAGCATGCCGGTGAATCCGATACAGCCGCCATCGAAAATTCTGTATCTCGCATACAGTATCTCGCATACAGTATCCTTGTCTGAAAACCCTCTAGTGTTGTGTTAATATCCTTGTATATTAAATAAATTATCAAGACAAGAATTCATTATATTCGTGTTCAACATGTAGGTACTCGTGGGAGTGTCGACTGTTACCCTTTTTTATTTGTTTCCCCGCTCTAAACACAGTTTTAGAACGATTTTTGCGGTTTAATTTTCGTCGTTTTGGTAGATCGAAATTTATTTGTTTTATTTTATTTTAACGAGTAACAGTCGGCAGTCAGGAAATTAATTAATTTATTTAAAAATACAAACATGTTTTCTTTCCTGTTTATTTTATTTTAAATCAATATTGTTTAAAAAGCTTCAAAAACAAGCGCAAAAAAGCTAAAAAAAATTATACATATTGGATTATATGTATTTATGTATAAAAAGGCAGTTTTCATATTTGCAATGACATCACAGCACTCATGATAATTAAATTGCCTACAGCGGGTTATATCTAAACCGTTTAACTTTATTTGTGACTTTTGTTCTTGGGTTGTGGAGATTATTAACAAGAAAAACAAAGTAGACTAAGTGAACTCGTAGCAAATAGTTGATTCAATAGAGTGATAGTTCTTTCTATCTTCTCTATTATAATAAAAAATATTTTTAATAATCGATAAAATATTCTTCTACATGAATTTTACGTCCATCAGTTCAGGTTGGATTTTTGTCTGAGTTGCCTTCTTTCTTCTTTCTCCTTTATTTAAGACAGATTGCCTATTTTATCTTTGTATCCTAGTCGCCTCTATGCTTAGGGCATTGCTCTATCTCTTTCGGGACGATACATCTATTGATAGTTTATTTTTATGTTATGTTGCTTTTTCTTTTTCTAGGAGATTGTCTTTAGCAATAGGAGATAGCAATTATACGAAGTATAATGAGATGTTTCTGTCATAGTTTCTGCATTATTTCTATTGTCCATTTATTGTCTTCTATTGTCCATTTTTGGACATCTTTCAACTTCTTCCATCGATCTCTGTCCTGAGCAACATACTTCGAAATTGTTCTGGTTATTTTTTTGATGTCAGTAGTAGAGACAGGCAAGGTAAGGTCTGGATCTTCCAGACCTGACCAAGGCCTGTTCAAGACCTGATCAAGACCTGTTCGAGACCTGGTCAAGAACTCTTCAAGACCTGATCGAGACGAAGGTGAATTGGGCTTGTGACGTCAGCGGTGAAAGGTCAAAGTGCCTCAAGAGATGGCTTTTCTACTACTGTCATCTACCCATCTCATTTCTAGTATTCCTCTTGGTCGTCTACCTTTGTAAGGTTGCATTGTGGCGTTCCAACGTTGATCTATTTGTGTGGCTTGCCAAGCTACATTTGAGTTTGACAATTTTTGCTATAATATCCTCGACTTTTCTTTTTGATCTTAAGTAGTCTTTCCTCTTTCTATCTGACTAAAGATGCGATGGGACTTGAATCTATTCTACAATTATTAATAGCTTGTTCTGTGGCTCACATCTCGATCCTGTCAAATGCCATTTCATAGTCTTTGGAGGCATGAAATACGGGTAGTTGGTATTGATCTACCTTCTATATCAATGTTTTCCTTATAAGCAGATGGTCTGATGGACTATACCTATTCCAGAAGCCAGCAGTTGACTTACAAAATGGATAACTACCGGCTGGTAGTTATCCATTCTTTTGTAAGTCAACTGGTTAGTACTAATTCTCATAAATAGTTTGTACACTTGACCGATCAATGGTTTTTTGGTACAGGTCTATATTTGTTTAGATCACATTTGTCCCCTTTTTTATGTAGGAGTATTACTAGACTCGCGTTCGTTCCAGCCTTTAAGTATTAAGCTTGTTTTTAAATCCTGGCAATTATACGGTCGTGTCCTGAAGATTTATTATTTTTTATCTCTTTTAAAGTTCCTTCTATTTCGAATCCCTCTATAATTGGGTAGTACCTCTGATCCAACGTGTTTTATTTTTCTTTTAACGTTCTCTTTCGTTGATTCATTAGGCTGGCTTTGCGAGCTGTACAAGGTTTTGTAAAAGTCTTCAATTATCTTTGTAATTTTATATTAGTACTCTTCCTTATTATGGTTGTCTTTAATTTTGATAATTTTCGGACCACCCTGAAGTTGATTATAATTTAGAATTTTTCTTGAAGTATCACTTATATTTGATTATACTCGTTTTCTTTAAAACCTAATGATTTTGTCACAATCCGCACTGTCTAAAGCGCACTTTATATCACTTGGTAGTCCAGTAGGTTGTCTTTTAATTTGATATAATGGACAGTCTATAACAATGTGGCCTAAAGTTATATTGGTGTTACAAGCGTAGCATATTCTAGGAGGTTCCTTCCTTAGTAGGTGTTCGTGCGTCAGTCTGGTATGTCCTATTCGGATACGATGTAGTACAACCTGGTCCCTTCGCTTTACTAAATTTGGTGTTTTCGCTGATAGATCTGGGGTTCAAATTTTTTGACGTGACATTTTATTTCTATATATTCTTGAGTATGGCGTTTGTTTTCCGCTAGTAGTTGTCTTCTTTCCTTCATTATTTACTTAGTGTTGTTGCTTATATTGTTTTCTTTAGTTCTTAATATCTTTACGACCTGTAGTCCGGTTTCGAGAAGGGTTTTATTTATGTTTTTGTTAACCTCGCGTCGAGAGTTTGGTCCTGATTATGTGGAGGATCTTATTAGAACACTCGCTAACACCTATCGGAATTCATTTGCCTTTGTTCTTACTTTGAAGGCATCTGTCCGCGTTGTTTTTTTTTAAGATCCTGTTCTTTCTTCTTTTGTGTTAATATTTGTTTTCGCCCCTACTATACGATGGTCACTACAGTTGTTACATTGTTTATTGTTGTGACATCTTTAAATATACTTTTGTTATTTAAGAGAAAATAGTCTATTTAATTTTTGGTAGTTCCGTTAAGTTCAATCCATATCCACTTTCTGTTTCTTTTTGTAAATGGTATTAATAGAATACATGTTTTCTTTTTTCAGGGATCTCAAGAAAGTTTTTCTCCTCTTGTGTTTCCTGTGCCGAATCCGAAATTTCTAATCGTGTTTTCGAAGTATTCAATCTATCTTCCAACCTTGGCGCTAAAATCTCATATTTTTATTACTTTAGGTTCTTTTTTGTTGTCAATAAACTAGTATTTATATAAAAAAGTATTTATTTCATGATCAGTTGTTTTGTTCGGTTGAAGTATAAAGCTGCACATTTTTTATTCTGGTTTTTGAATTTAGTTTCAATAATAATTGTCTGAATTTGTGATATCGTTATTGATTAAGAAACCTACTATTTTTAGTCTTCCTTGCTTTTATAACCAAGCATATTGCTTGAATAAAAAGTCCACATACTCTTCTCCTCTTCTTTTAACTTCTGATAGTCCCATTATATTTTGTTTTGCTACATTGATACGTTTAGATCTCCTCTCTATTTTGCCGCTTCCATTATTCGGTCTTTTACTTCAGCCTCAACATCGCCAAAACCTTTTATTTCGATACCTAAATATTTCAATTTTATTTATTACTTAATAATTATTACTCCATATGCTTTAAGCTTACATCTTAGAGGTATATATCTTTAAATTGTTGTGAATTTTGTTATGGTGGTGGAGATAGCGGCATTTTTATCCCGAAACATTTGGGTATTCTATTAATTTGGTGTAAAATACATTATACCAAAATTATCACATTTACTTAATCTCATTTACTCCCATTTTGTTTCTTTATTTTATGCATTTTTTTAACTCGTCCATTATGATTATGATTGAATAGAAGACAGTTTAACAAGTCTCCTTGTCGTATATTCCTTGATTTGGTTTTGAATTTTTATAATGGACAATTCCATAATAACGAAAATATTTAATCTCCATATTAATTTTCGTTATTTGGTAAGAATACCTAGTATTTGGCTTAAAATCCCAACTTGAGAAATCTATTCATCTTTTTTCAAAAATTTTGACAGAGACAAACATTTCAAAGATATTTCATCCATTTATAATCATAATTTTTTGAAAACCTTTTCACACAAAGAGTAGGTAACGTTCTTTCAGGAATTTACATCGAAATCGAATTTTTAAATACAGGGTGTTCAAAAATAATGCACCATTGCTTCAAACCAGAGTAAGTCAATATTTTTAACTGAAACACCCTGTATTGTATAATTTTAATGGAAAACGAAATCAATTGTCTTACATATATCTAAAGTTAATACTTTTGAAGATAATTGGCGTTTAATGTTAAAGATAAGATACTTATTGTTTTATTTTAGCAGGTCGTGTATGAAGATGCCATTCTGTTGTCAGCCATTTTTCATCCACTCCTGAATGTAGGTCTCTCCCAATTGCTTCCATCTTTCTCTATCTTGTGCCAATCTAATCCACTGTTTGCCTGCCACTGCTCTTATGTCATCTACCCATCTTTTTTGAGGTCTTCCCATGCTTCTTGTTGTCGTCCTTGGTCTCCATTCTAGAATTCTCCGTGTCCACCTGTCGGGCTACGTGACCTGCCCAGCGCCATTTCATTTTTGTAATTTCTTTCACAATATCCCTGTTGCGTTCTGCACATACGATGACCTCAATATAACAATTTTGGTCATCCTGAAGGGGGAGAGAAGATATTCTGTTCAATCTAGAACTCGCTGGTTTCCCCCTTTTTCGGATTGAGTATGTATATTAAAATAAAAGAAAAGAAATGAAAACCAGTGGACTGTATAAAACTCTATTTTTAACAAGAGGTGAAATAAACCATAAATATACATAACCCAATATACCTACAATTATAAATAAAGAAGAATATAAACTTAAAAGAAGAAGAATATATGTAGTACAAACTTACACACAAAAAGAGAACCATAAACAAAACAAAACTGTCGATTGTATATATACCACGTTATAGATAGAAATAATATACAAAAAATAAAAAAATATGAATATATATGTCACATAAAAACAAATTATTAAACTCAATGCAAAAGTATACTCATAATACACATTATGAGTTAATATTAGGTAATAAAATACACAACACTGTGATATATATACAAAAAGAATAGTGAATTTATTATATGAAAAATATACAAATCTACATAAAGGTAATGAAATGTTCTCAATCAAGTTCAATCGCGATCGCGGCACAACTGATAAAAAGTTCGAAGCAAATATGACATCTATATACCAAGTAAACGTACTTGATATATGCAGCAACAAAATTATGGTATTGTTCCTTACCCAATGAGAAGATGGCACTCCGGCCACCGCAAAAAAAATATGTCTTCACCGACGAATAACAGGAACCACAAAATTTCTAATTTCAACTTTTCTGCATCAAACCGACTTCCTCGGTCAAAGGACCGCTGGCAAGTGTCGTAAGGTACTCTTAACCCAAACGCACACACATGTGTGTGGTTTGAGAGATAAAACTCGACTCTGATTTTGACCGCAATGAAGTGTCTCGACGCGCTGATCTTAACTTCAAAAACACATATTCTTATCTGGCATATGGAACTCGCCCTTATCTCGCAGATGGCTTGTCTTGGAATGTTTAGCCCTTAAAACTGCTGTGCCCTTGTACACGCAAATCTCGTTTAAATATACTACGGGGAGAATCAAAACTAACACAAAAAAGTCTGTTCATATTACAAATGTTTATATATCGTTGCGAAACTGCAACAATCCCTAATCTTCGTTCTACATCTTATCTCGGTGTTTCTAATCTTGTCTTTCAGTGATATTCCAAGCATGATTCGTTCCATTGCTCTTTGCGTTGTTTCTAATTTTTTAGCAGATTTTTTGGTAAGGGCTACTGTCCCCAAGTCGTAGGTACAAACTGGTAGTATGCATGTGTTAGATACCTTTTTCTTTAAGTTTACAGGAATGGAGATGTTTTTCAAGATATATGCTAGTTTGCCGAAAGCACCCCATGCCAGTTGTGTTCTTCTTTTAATTTCAGCATCTTTGTTTGGTTTTCCCATTTTGATGACATCACCTAGATATACATAATGTGAATGAAGATGCCATAATTGTCATTATTTGTGATTATTTGCACTTTTACAAAGTAACAAAAATGGCTAGTTTAGAATTAAAGAATGAAGATTGTGTAAATTTACTTTAAATATATTGAGATATCTTTCACCTAAAAAAAGTAGTTAATTTACCATCATAAAAGTGAAGAGCTACAATCTGGTTGTCTAAAAAGACATTAAACTCTCATCGGTCCTGAAAACCACGTACTCGTATTAAATGTTGATTTACTTCGCTCCAGCATTGCGAATTGTGCATATCAAACTTTTCGTTTTTTGTAAATTTTGATTCGTCACAAAATATAACATTCTTCAACAATTCATTATCTTCTTGACACTTTATCGTTTCAAATTCTGTTCTCTTATTATAGTCTGTTTCCTTTAAATTTTGAACTGTGGTGTAAGAATAGGGATGAAATTTTTGTTTTTTTTTTAATTCGCAGAACAACGTAATGACGCTTCGAGATAATCAGTATAGTATCCAAGAACACTAATTGTAGATATTATTATTCAACAATAGGCTTGGCTTTGTTAAATTTTTGTTGAAAACAATCAAAATGTTGTTAATTATCTCCAAAATTATCAACTTTAGCTATAGAGATCCCTAATATAACTGATTTGTTTTTTTCACTAAAATTATAAAATACAGAGTGTTTCATTTAAAATTATAGACCTACTATGGTTTGAAATTTAAAGAAATATTTTTTGTGAACACCCTGTATTTAGAACTTCGATTTCAATGTAAACTTTTGAAATAACCTTACCTTCTTTTGTGTGTAAAAGTTTTCAAAACATGTTTGCAAATGGATGAGCTATTAACTTTAAAAAGTTTGTCTTTAGCTGTCAAAATTTTTGAAAAAAGTTTTGACCTATGGTACCTTATACAAATTTTAGAATTTTACGCAGAATCTAAAAATGCAACAATATTTAGACTGTTTCATTTGAAATAACTAAGTTCCTGTTCACTTCCAGTATAACCGGAAGTGGCATGTTTGTCCAAATATTTTCTTTGTATTTGTCATAACTTGTAATATCCATAAACCAATTTTCATAAAGATCGTTTAAGTAGTTTCCGATATATAGATAGTGTAAGCTCGTCATGAAACACCCTGTATATGAATTTGTGTACTATTACTTTAAAGTAAGGTATTGAAAAAAAATTTAAATTAATTATGCTCCGGTAAGAAGTTTTGTTAACCCCCACAGCTTCAGCACACAACACTTTATATTGAAGTGAGGAATAATGATAGCTGTAAGCGTTACTATACAACGATTTACACCAATAGTAATATTCACCGCTGTTTTTCTTCCAATTGTTAGTAAAAGTGGCAGTATTTAACCTTCCTAAAGGTGACTAAACTCGACAATAAAAGTTTTATTCCTTTATTAAAATTACTGTTTCATATTACTCATTCCGACGATAGAACACTTCTTCAGTGTGCTTGAACTGTCATCGTTCATGATTTACGCATAAACTGATTAAACCGTTTTAATTTATTCAACGCGAAGGCGTAGGTGTCTGTAATTTTTTCTTATTAACACCACTGAAGAACCACATCTCTCGTCTAATTAATATCAATTTGGTTAATACGATATTTCAGTAACAACCATCGACGGACGAAAGGTGACGAAAATCATGGTGATTATTAACTTTGCTAATATAGCTGTTACTGCGATGTTGTCAGATTTATCTGGATTTAGGATTTTACCCAAAATTAAAGAATTAACCGGATAGTTGCTGCTAAGTACCTGCTAAGATGCGCCGACATTTAGAAATTATGAATCCCGATTTTAAAAACAAGAGTAAAGAATTTTTTGTACGTCAAAAAGATCAATTATTAAGAAGCCAAAAAACTATGAAGTTCGCTATTCGCACTATGATTGAAGAAGCTACGAAGGCGTCGTATTTGGTTAGTTATTGCATGCCCAAGCAGACTATAGCTAAAAAGTTAATAAAACTATGTGTAATAGACATAACACAATACATAATCTACGAAAAATATGCAAATCATCTTGCTACAGTGTTGTTTTCGAACGATACAGTTTCGCGCCGGATTGAACATAATCCTACGGATCCCGTAGGATGCATAAAACAAGAACTGGTTGCATGGCTTCAAAATAAGAATCGTCTTGAAAATGGATGTGTAGACTGATGTTGCTGGACTGGCATCTTGCTAGTATTTGTGCGACATCTATATAAACGTTCACTCGAAGAAGGCTTGCTTATTGCTAATCGTTGCGTATTAACCCTTTACCGCATGAATTTATATTTTTTGTCGAAAATAAATTCTCAGATAAGAATTTGAATTCTATTTTTACGTAAAAATATTGAAAAAAATCTAGCAACGAGGAAAACTTTATTGACAAAAACAAATTTTGGTGCCAAATATGGAACATCATGCAACAATGCAATATTAAAGTCAAACTATTTTGAAGCTACAGTATACAATATACAGTATGAAACTGCAAATAACAGTTTCTTTATTAATACACAACTGTATTTTGCATTTTGAGCACACTATATATGTTTTTCCTGTAAAGCCTGGAACTTTGCAACTTGACTTAGTGCTCTTTACGGATGTCTTCTTGGAGTATTTCTTTAGTGGCTCCTTTTTTTCGTTTGTTCTCGTACATCTGCTGAATGCTACTATTTCGCGGTCTTCCTACTCTGTTCTGTTTAATTGGTTTTCCGGCTTTGCATAGAGCATAGGCTATTGCTAGTTTGGTATTCAAAAGTTGTAAATCAAATTTCTTCGCTCTTTTGGCTAATAACCAACAGTTCACGGCTGTCATGTCAATGAAATGAAAAAATATTCTTAAATAATATTTCTTTGACCATTTTTATACGATAAAATCCTAATATTGAATCAAGGAGATCTACACTTCTACACTTCAATGACACTACACTGACATCAACATTGTCAATATTGGTTATTTTCTCCAACATATGACCTCTGCCGTGCTTCTTCATTTCTTTCTCAACCGGCATCACAACTCCAGGAACACTATTAAGTCTTACTGTTCCCAAAGGTAAAATGCCCTCTTTGGTCAGATATATCATAAGAGGTATGCTGGTGAACCAATTGTCAAAAAACAATTTGTAATGTTGATGTTTTGGTAGCGAATCTGCTAATTTGTCAATCACGTTGCTGCTCATACTAAGATTTGGTGCTCCGAGAAGTACAATATTACCCTGGGAACCAGCAAAAAAATTAAAGTCATAGCTGAATCCCGAAATACCACTCAGCACAAAGTTTTTGAAGCCCCACTTATGTGGTTTTTTGGGTTATACTACTTTAGCTGGCTTCGCACTTTTGTTAGTATAAGCTGTTCGTAAACAGCTAGAAATTCTTCTTTCGGAACCATGAGTAGTCGTTCTTTGATTTGGCTAAGAACAGGTCTAATTTTGATTAATCTGTCATGTCCAGGCTGATCATTTTCAATCATGTCATCATTGTTATTGAAATGCAAGAAACGTTTTATTTCTTCGAATCTGTTACAGCTCATCATATCGCTAACTGTTCGGTGGCCAATATTGGCATTCCAATAGTGTCTTGTTGATGGAAGTTGAATTGTCGACATGTAAATAGTAATTCCTATAAATTGTTCTATTTCATATTTTTTTATATTAGCTGGTTTATCTGGAGGTTTTTGCACTGAGTATAAATTTGATTGGTCTGTGATATGCTCTATAAGACTAGGAAAGAGAAACTTTAAAAATTGGACCGGAGTTTCTAATTGTAAAATCGAAGAAGGTAAATTTTCAGAATCAGTAAATTTTTTATCATTTTCTGATCTTCTCAGATTTCCTTTCACCCAATTATGAGATTTCTTCCTTTTATATCGTAGTCTTTCAGTCAAAGGAGTATCATCATCTGAGGAACCTGAGGATGTGACAGTTTCCTTGAAATTGCTTGGTAAATTTTCACGCTCCTCATTGTCACTATCTTGACACAATATCATCTCATTTGTGCAGTCTTTTTCGGAGAGATCTGATTCTTCACTATTAGTACTATTTGGAATTTTAACTGCATTCGTTGTACCATAAAAGAGTTTCGGATCCATATCTACAAAAACAATCAATGAGTCCATAACTTCATAGTGTACCATACATAGCACAAACCCTTTTTGGGGTTTTCGAGAGACTTTAAACATTCTTAATTTTTATTACTTACCTAAGCAGATATCTAATATCACAATACAATAAATTTCAATTTTTTCTCGCCGTAAAAAACGTTTTTACTATGAAAAATAACCTCTAACTTCGAGCACTGTTCACGTGGTTCAGAATTTCAACAAGCATGAATTTGAAACTGCGCACGGCTGCCTATCTCGCCGTCAGAACTATGCCGCATATCTCGCGTACACTATTAGTACGTGTCACATATGGGCTGCCATGCATCTACGACAAAAATTGAGTTAAAATATTAAACATTTTTTTTTTGGTTTGTGCCATTTATGGCACATGATGCGGTAAAGGGTTAACACAATCGGAAAAGACATTTTTAACATGATTAACATATTATTTTTTGAAGAAGACCAACTCGATTGAATGATTGTGCAGTCAAGCCTGACACATCTCAGTTGATGAAGCCTAAAAAACAATTTCGCGCCTCTCGTGAAATGAACTTATTTTTATCATTTGCTTACTAACTTACTCTTTACTCATATAGTCTTACTTTACCTCTTTTTTTGTATGATTATTAATAAAGTCTACACATAGAACTGGTTTTGCTTTTAGTTTAGGGCCATAGGGTTTAGGGTTCCGTTAAAAATTTAGTTTTTAAAATGGTTCCATCAAACGCCATAAAATAAGTTTGAGAAACAATTCCGATCATATGTTCTTGAATGCTCAGCTATAAATCCGTCAGCTGTAGATCCATCCGAGCCTGTAGCATACGTTAATTACTAGATCCATCCGAGCCTGTAGCATACGTTAATTACATATTTTTCTAGTTCTTCTATCATACTAATCAGGGATCATGCCTTTTAGAGGTTTCGTACATTTTAAGTTACAAATCTCAATTAAGTTCTTCCAATTCCAAGGTAGATTCGTCAAAGATTCGTTCAACCTTAATTCGTTAATGACTAGTTTTGGAATATTGTTCTTTGGAGTTATCATACCTTATTCAATATGGTGCAAATGTAAGCCGCCTTTTCGGCTTTATCTATGACTGTTTATAGAAGTAAAACTTTTCCGTGTGAGGGTATCCATTGAGATAGGTACCGTCCAAATTTTTTATTCACGTGCCATATCAGAATTAGCCGACATTGGCGATCACCATTGCGAAGACTTCTCGATCGTTTGCCACATGGAATATTTGTCCTGCATTTGATATCTGAGTCCATTCAATGTTTTTTTAACCAAGAAACCTGTTTTCTTCCTACACCTGTACAGCCTTCTATTTTGCCTTTAAGGATCAGTTGTCGATCTTATATAGATTTCCCCTAACTATATGCAGCTTTACTAATTGCTTTAGCAATTCTCTATCTTTTTTGACCCTCCTAAGTACTCCGATAGAATACAATAATGATTTTTCATTCATACAAAAATAACAAAAAGATGCCTGAATTAATTTACAGACAACTCTACCAAATTAAATTATTTGATTACGGTATTTAAAAAAAAATCATTGGTATTAATTACGTGATTGAACAGCTTTGGTCTGCTGTGAATTATTTGCTCGAAATTTGTTTGTAGATAACGGTGACACCTAAAAATGTCTTCCTAAATTAACTAAATTCGGCAACGCTGTCTTGTCTTTCTCAACGTTACAGTGTTTATTTGTGCGCGATTATGACACATGCTTTTCGTTTATTCCTGCAAAATTTTCCTGACACTTTCATTATGCGTAAATAATGAAGCTACTCCAGCTCACGTCTCAACTGTCGTTTTAACAAATGGGGAAAATTTCATTACGGGGTTAACCTCCAATTTGCTTCAGTTATATTAAGTTGGCTTATTCTTGCGAGGGACAGTCGGCAGCCGACGTCATGGAAACCTACTAAACTTAATAACGACTTAATCAGCGTTAACTTTAATGGTATTACAAAGAAAAAGTAGTGAAAATAAGTACAGAACTCAGAATATAGATATATACTAAATTAAAAAATAAATATTAATAGAAAATAAAAAATTAATGGGAAATTCCCAGTAGTTGGCTGTATACCATCGTTTAAAAAACTTATACAGAAGTAAAACACTTCACATTTGTATTTAGGTATAAAACATATAATTAAAACTTTGAAAAAGTGTCGTCAAAATTTATACAGGAGCATAACGTGACGTTTTCGATCTAGATCAGATCATCCTCAGTGCCTTCTTTTGTTATTGAAACTAACACTAAAATTGTAACTGTGACATCAATATATGGTTTTACATTGTTCCAAATTTAAATTCTAATATGACTCTAGGTCGATGACATTGGATAAAAATTGAATACTTAAAGAGCAACATGTTTCTCTGCTCGACTTGAATGCGTGGTTCTTGTCAGTTAAAACGACCAGTCCAGATTGTCTGGACAAAACTGGACAACTGTCCCTATTTTTGCTGTCCCGTCTCGCGTCCTCATCCCTTGTCCCACGGGACGTCCCGTTGTCCCGCAAAGCTAACTTAAATTAAATTTTCTACATAAGCAAATATATTTTTATAATAATGGTACATAGACACATTTAATATTTATATCACTGTCCCACCCCGCGTCTTGTCTTACCGCAAAAATCGCTGGACCGTCCCGCGTAATAAAATGCGTGACAGAGTGCGGGACGGGACGTCCCGCGTGCATCACTATACCTCTGATTTAATGTTTTTTTATTTTTCTTTTGACATTCTCTTTGTTGATTCATTAGGCTGACGTTGCGAGCTGTACAAGATTTTTTAGAAGTCTTCAACTTTTTTTGTTATTTTATATTTGTCCTCCCCTTCCTTGTTATTGTTGTCTTTATTTTTGATAATTTTCTAAAAACCCAGTATTGGTCTAGACATTTTAAGACTGTGTTGTTTTCTATGGCTTGTTCTGTTAAGTTCTCATTCCGTTTTTTGATGTCCTTTTAGTTCTTTTCTAATTGTTTTTATTTAGTTCTACGTATTCTTGAGTATGGCGTTTATTTTTCGCTAGTAGTTGTTTTCTTTTCTTCATTTTTTGTTCAGTTTCGTGGCTTATTTTGTCTTTTTCAGTTCTTGTTTTCTTTGCGACCTGTAGTTCGAAAACTACAAAAAATGAATTTTTAGATATTTGGCTTTTATTTGTTAAGGTGGTGTATATCGGTGGTACGTCTGAGTTTAGTAGACTCTCCAAACAAAACGTTTGGTGCGACAAATTGACAAATACATGCATATGATAAATTAGCACTCGACTAGTCACCCGGAATCTCAAGCAGCTTGGGATAAATTTTCAATTGCTGTTAGCGTAATGAATTTCCAACTGCCGTGACTGAGATACGATCTCATATGATTGATAGATTCTTGTAAATTTCGGACGGATCTAACTGCGCTTGATGGAAGACTGTGTTTGTCAGTTGTTTAATTGTAATTGTGGACAAATTGATGTACATTATGTTTCCAGCGGTGCTGTGTGATTGTGTGATTTATTAACTGTTTATTTCCTTCATGTTCGTTTTCGGGTATTTCTGGATTAGACCGGAAATGACAAATCTCTTAATGGAAAAACATCGATTAAAAATTCTATTTATTCCGATAGTTGAGAGCAGTGTTTGTAACGTTTTTGGAGTATTTATTCGATAGGCAGCTTCGTTGGCTGCAAAAAATTTAATCAAAGGGTCTTTATCTGTTAGTAAATAATATAAACAAAACTCTCATATATTTTAATTATGTGTACTTTAAAGTACTCGTGAACTTGTACCTTGTACTTTTAAAAGTACAGGACTATTAAATTTAAGAAAAACTGATTGTGTATATATATATATATATATATATATATATATATATATATATATATATATGTATATATATATATATAACAATTTATTGTAGTGGTGTATCGGGTATGCGGTCTGTTATTTGAAAAAAAAACTCTTTTTTTCTTTTATTTCTCTATATTTCGCTGATTTTTTGTCAGCTTCATCAGGAGACAACTAAAATATGGTTAAAATTTGTATAAATAAAAGGTGAGTATAAACAATGAATTACTTACGAGTTTAAAATATTTAAAAATGTTCTTGTACATAATATGTTCAAAACAGTACCACCAATATTGGTTAAAAGCACCTAGGTCACTAGTAATTGAATATAAAAAACAAACAAAAACAACCAAGAAACAATTGAAACACAATAAAATTGCACATTAAAAATATACAGGGTGATTTAAAATATAATTGTAAACAGAAAAATTATTTTAACATACTAAGAATATTACAGTAGATATTGCTCAACTGTCCGATGTTTGCTTTGTAATTTACTGCATATTTTTCTCTATTATATATAATATATATATATATATATATATATATATATATATATATATATATATATATATATATAAAGTAAAATGTACTGGCATGTCTCGCAAAACAGGAAACCAAAAAAGGTATATCGATGGAAACAACCGTATATACTTATTTCTGATTATTGATCGTTTTCAGTACGGTACAGCCAAGTTAAGTTATAGTGAAATCACAGAAGTCACTGAAATCTTTTTTCATTACCGAGAAGCTAAATTCTAAAGAGTAACTAAAAATTTCGGATTTTTTTGGAAAAATTTTAAGTCTGTTTTTCTTTTCGTGTAACAAATGTTCTTTTTTTCAATAAATTTTGTGAGACAAAATGTTTTATTATTTTAATGCCGTGTTATCACTCGGCGATTTTAATCGGCCGATTTTTTCGGCCAATAGTTGAAGAAAATTTGGAAATTTGCCGAAACGTTTAAGCAAAAGTTAAATAGTTTTAAATCATGAATGTGTGGCTTGTGTGAGTCCATTTTAAAAAAGAGGTAAAAGAAATAAATTAGACTTACTCACAATCAGTTTAATTTTACTACCCAAAACGACCGGTTTTGCTTTCTAAAATTTGCAAAGCATCATCAGGTCAGTGGTACAAAGTAAATTAAGTGCTGAAATTATAAAAAGCCCATATTAGGGTGCTGTCTGTGATCTATATCTTTACAAGGGATTTAAAATTGGAACTAAGAGTTAGGTTGGCGAGGTGCTATGTTTTTTCGACTTTATTTTATGGAATGGATTCTTGGACCTTGAATACGACATCAATGAAAAAACTGGAATCATTCGAGTTGTGGGTGTGTAGAAGAATTCTGAAAATATCGTGAACAAAACACGTCACAAACAAAGAGGTTCTGAGAAGGATGAATAAAGAAATAGAAATTTTAAATATAATTAAAACAAGAAAATTGGAATATCTCGGACATATTACACGTGGAGAGAAATACACCTTGCTCCAACTGATTATGCAGTGAAAGAGTCAAGGAAGGAGAAGCATAGGGAGACGTAGAATTTCATGGCTGCGCAACCTGAGAGAGTGGTACGGATGTACATCAAATGAACTTTTCAGAGCAGTCGTCTCAAAAGTCCGAATAGCTATGATGATTGCCGACCTCCGCCGCGGAGATGGCACTTGAAGAAGAAGAAGGAAAAAGGTTGGAAACCGCTGGTCCAGGATGTAGAGTTTTTGTACTAAACCAGCCAGTCAGCCATCTCACATTACTGACATAGAAACACAGAAATGTACAAAACCTAATACTCCACAATACATGATATTACCAGTGAAAGGGATAAAAGAGTGAAAAGACGGGAGAACCTATTTCCAAAGATGGATGTTCTTGTTTCTTTACTAACGAGATATATAGGACAATATAAATAGTGCCCCTATTTCATTTCTGAATTAAGTATTTGTTTGTTATAAAAATTTGAGCAAATTTTGTTGTAACAGCGAATCCGCATCGATCACATCTTCACAAAATCATAACTTTCGTATAAATAAATCGTCAAGCTGGCTTATATCGAACACAGAATCGGATATAATTGATAGATAACAACCGCGGCCAACTGGACGACCGGTTACTCTACCAAAAAACCATTACGCAGTAGTAAAACACTAATTAATTAGAAGGTTTGTATACATCCAATTATTTTGTACTTTATTGCCAAAAGTAATTAAAGTTTAATTATTTATCGTCTGTGTACAGGAAACCGATAAAAGCGGTTGCAATTTTCAATTTGCAAAAGAGTCTCGTTATCGGTTGGGCAACGTGCCAAAAAAAATTTGATTTACTATTATTTTGACTGATTTACAATGTATCACATATGTGTTATTCTACACTGAACTAACAAATTCAATCAAAAAATTATAAACGCGAGTCACCAAAACAGATATAGGGAAGCTTCTTCGAGATAAAATAAAACTGTATCTTATTGATTCACTTTAAACAGTAGTATAGCTAAATAAATACAAAGACAATATACGACACGATAAACCAACTAGGTACCTTGTATAAATTGGTAGTCCTAAGATATAAAAGTTCTGCTTTAGCAGAACAAAAGATGAAATAATATGGAATAAGCTAAGGTCTACAAATATTTTCATGTAAAAAGTCAGTTAAGATAGGAGATCAGTTATCGCTATTAGCTAAGAGAAGAAAAGTTTTAATTTAATAAAGATGTTTAAATAACTTAAAAGTGAAGCAAGCAATCAAATAAAAAGTAAAATGTCAAAATACATTATTATAGAGAACAAGTCAAAATAAACAGAAGAAAGCGACGATCAAGATAGGGGAGAATGAGGTTTATCGTTTTGAAGAGGTCCATGAGTTCACAGATTTGGGAGTTGCCTTGGAAGAAAATGGCCATGAAATGAACAAGGATATAAAACATAGACTCTATCTCGCAACAGTTAGACCAACTTTAGTCTATGCTTGCGTGGGCGTTACATAATTCAAAGGGATTGACTGGAGAGATCAAACCAGAGAGATTTATGTTTTTCCAAATTTCTGCTTCTTCTTTTAGTGCCTATTCGTTTCGAATATTTGCGATCATTCTGGCTATAATAATTATTTTATTAACTGATGCTTTAATAGACAATGGGAATTACTGGCACAGGACCGACAAACATGGAAGGCAATAGTAAACGCGGCAAAGACTCACGAAGAGTTGTAGCGCCATTGATGATGATGATGCTTTAATAGGTTAGTTGATGTTGTAAAGGACCATTTCCTCAGGTTTATTAACCATGATATTCTTCTCTCCCCCCCCCCCCAATTCCTCGCTTTCCGAATATTTTGCCTTAAAGGATTATTTTTGGTTATTTGTATTTAGTGCCGTTTCTCATTATTTGTCCGAGATATTCTAACTTTCTCATTTTATTCGTATACATCACTTCTCTTTCTTTCCCCATTCTTCACTGTACAGTCTCGTTGGTTATCTCAGGTTTTTTTTCTCCATCGCTTCAGTGAGCGTCCAGAACTCCGTAGTATAATATCAAGAAGATACAACATCGTTGGAACCTTACTTTTATCTCCAGATTAAGGTTGTGGCTTTTAAAGAATTTGGTTATGTTGTTGAATGCACTCCTAGCCTTCTCTATTCTACATTTTACTTCTTATAATTGATCCCACTGTTCGTTTACTATTGTTCCAAAATAGGTAAACTCTTTTACTCGGTCCACTGGTTTATTCTTGATAAGCAGTTGGACGTCTCTAAATTTATTTTTACTTGCTGTAAACTGTTTAAACTGTCTGCAAAAATAACGGTGTCATCTGCATAGCGGATGTTGTTTAGGCGTTCTTCATTTAAAAGGATTCCATGTTCGCAATTTTCCAAGGCTTCACTAAATATTTCCTCTGAAAATAGGTTGAATAATATAGGTGAAAGTATACATCCTTGTCTAACGCTTCGCAGAATCTGGATCGCTTCCATCGGTTCATCTCCAAGATTTGTTCTTATTGTGGCTGATTGGTTCCAGTATAAATTTTGTATTATACGCCGGTCTTTAGTATCTATTTAGGCTTTTGTTAGAACATCCATTATTTTTCGGGTTGAATTGTGTCAAATGCTTTTTGGTAGTTCACAAAACAAGTGTAAGTATCGCAAGTCATATCTCTGCATCTTTGGAATAATACCTGTAGACTAAACAGTTAATCTCTCGTACCCACGCCTTTTATGAATCCAAATATGTATATCTTGTAGTCTCTCTTCGCATAGCTTGTATATTCTGCGATGTATAATTTTAAGGAAAAGTTTTAGTGTATGGCTCATTAGACTTATTAGCATATATTCTCCGCACTTTTCCGCTCCTTGTTTCTTTGGTAACGTGATAAATTCTGAAACTAGCCAATCTGTTGGATTATTGCCTGTGTCATAGACATTACTGAAGATTTTACATAGTATTCTTAAAGATTCATCATCAAGCAGTTTAAGAAATTCAGACTGTACTCCGTCTGATCATGGAACTCTCCCTTTTTTTAGTGATATTATGGCTGCTCTTATTTCTGCCACTAGTATAGGTGATCCTGTTTCCATATGTATTGGGGACTGGTTTTCCCTCTCATCAAAAAATATATTTCGTATGTAATTTTTCCAGGTATTATCAATACCCTCTTTGTTCACGATTACCTCTCCGTTGTCATTAACAAGTTTACTTACTCTTCTGTTTTTACATTTGCCTGTAATTTATCTTACCTTTTTATGCACGTTTAAGTCGTCGTATTTACTTTGTAGAATTTCGATTTCTTGGCATTTTTTCTTCAGTTCTTTCTGTTTGGCTTCTCTGATCTTTCTCTCTATATCTCGTTATAATGTTTTATACATAGAGTTATTGTTCTTGTTTTTCCTTCTTTCTTCCATCAGCTGCAGAATCTCTGTCGTCATCCATGTCTTATTCTTACCTTCTTCGTTCTTCATAAAATTGTCTTTAATGTCGTCTATCGTTTTATTAAGGGATTCTATCTTCACTACATTTCAGTTTTCTCGTGTCATGTTTTTTTACAGTTGTTCTGCGTGTTTTCTTTAACTTGGTTCTATACACGCCCACTAAAGAATTGTGAGATTGAATATCAGCGTCTGGGTAGGTTTTCACATTGTTGAAATTATTTATATATCTTTTGTTAACAAATATAGTCTATTTGGATTCTTATAATAACCTCTTCTTCGTTGTCTCTAGGTGATTTCCACGTACTTCCGCGACTGGTAGTTTGTAAAATGTGTTTAGCATGATTAAGTCATGTTCAGCTCCAAAAATGCTCATTGTTTCTCTTCGTTGGTTTCTCTCTCCTAATCCATAAGGACCAATATGTTGCCTTTCTTTTCTGTTATCTATTTTAGCATTGAAATCTCCCATGACTATAAGGAGTTCATATCTCGGTATATCTCTTATAAATTGCTTATTTGTTTGTAAAATTCTGATATTTCCTCATAGTTGTGGTCTGCTGTGGGTGCATAGACGTGTATAATGTTAGTGTGCATCGGTGACGTATTTATTTGTAACAAGAAGATTCTATCGTTCACTGGTATGAAGTTGTTGACATGTTTGGCTATACGTTTATGCGTGATAATTCCGACTCCATTTTCATATTTACCATTTTCTGATCCTGAATAGTATACTCTGTATTCTTCTATGTCACAATAACTTGAGTCAGGCCACCTCATTTCGCTTGTGCCTATTATTACTATTTTCATGCGTTCCATTTTTTTGATTGCACATTGAATTTTTCCTGATCCATAGGCCTAATGTTTCAAGTGGATATTCTCTTCAGACAATTCATGTGGATTTTTCTCATAGGTGTGTTATTGAGCATTTCACAGGGATTTTGCATATTAACAACCCGGGAGGCCCTTGTGATCACCTCTCTTGCCGGATCTTGGTCCCCGATGTCCATGATCAGTAAACGAGTTTGTGTTGTGTTGTACAGCCATTATGATTGTACTAGAGATATCCATAGAGATCTTTAATATAGTGGTTTCTCGGTGCCTTCTATATTCTTATGCCGTTGACCAAACCACTGATTCTTACGCCTTTGCGCCGGTTTCTCAGCCCCAGGACAAAAGTGTGCCCTACCACCTACAAGGTACCAGGTTAGCAAGTGGTGGATTGTTTATACCGACAATCATTCGGTGAATTACCTGTTGGTCCACGAGAAGCCTCTAAACATTCCGTATATGTATTTGGCACCTAGGACTTTTCTATTGGTCCTTTACGACACGCCGCCATGTTTTAACTAATAGGCGGCGAGGTGCCAAACATGTATATGAAATGTTACTTTGGTGCGAAATTTATATACGGAATGTTAAATCTTCGCAGACCAAAAAAGACGACTTTTCAATGAAATCAGAAAAGTAGAGTGATTTTAAAATATTTGTTAACTTATTGTTAAAAAAAAGTGAATCAGGGCAATATGAAATAAAACAAAATATATTTAAATAAATAATAAAAAATTTTAAATTTTTAAAATGTTTAAAATATTTATACGAAATTCAATGTCCTTCGCCATTTTTGGTTGCATTTGTTTGATTTGCTGCGATGTTGAATGAAAGATTGCGACGCCTTTTAAACCTTTTCTTTTCTTAGGTGGAACTTTAGGTGGTTATCCAAATGGTAATCTATTTGACCCTCAAGTAACTTTCTTCAACTGATTGAAGTTGGTTGCACTCTTATATTGGCCTTGTATTCAAATCGCCTTGCCGAGGCACTTTCTGCCATGTTTAAAATCTTTCCCAAGCCGTTTTGGTTTTAATATGGGATAATCTTTCGTGCAATAATTTTAACGTTGATTAATCAGCTCCAAATGTAACATTTTATCTTGTATTAATAAAATCTGCAAAAGAAGATTTTTGTTGTTCAGCTGTTTCATTTTTGTTTAAAAGAAACTCTTCTCTAACATTATTTTCATCACTGTTATCAATGCTGGTATTAATATAATGTTAAGGGCATTAATCCAGTTAATGTAACACATTAACTGGATCCTGAAAGCCCTCTATAAATTGAATAAGGTTGAACTTTTTCGCCAAAAGCTAATTTATCTATTCGTATCAATATTCAGAATTGCCAACTGGAACGTTGCAAAGAGATATAATATATTAAAAAAGTGTGCAGTCTCAGCTTAATGCTTGCAAAATGCACTCAATCTTCCAATTTCGTAAAGCACAGAATTATTTTGCTCACTAGGAACTTTGTATAAATTTTGAGATAATGTAATTATATCTTGATGTTGATAACAGTGATGAAAATAATGTTAGAGAAGATATTCTTTTAAACAAAAATGAATTAGCTAAACAACAAGGATTTTCTTTTGCAGATTTTATTAATACGCTACAAGATAAAAATGTTATATTTGGAACTAATTCATCAACGTAAAAGTTATTGCACGAAAGATTATCCCATATTAAAACCAAAACGGCTTGGGAAAGATTTTTAAACCTGGCAGGAAGTTCCTCGATAAGGCAATTTGAATGCAAGGCCAATATAAAAGTGCAACCAACTTCAATCAGTCGAAGAAAGTGGGAAGTTACTAGAGGGACAAATAGATTACCGTTTGGACAACCACCTAAAGTTCAACCTCCTAAAAAAGGTTGAAAAGGCGTCATAATATTTATCTGCAATGTAAAATAATATTACATTTTAAAAATTTAAAATTTTTTATTATTTATTTAAATATATTTTGTTTTATTGCACTGATTTACTTTTTTTTAATAATACATTAACAACTATTTTAAAATTACTCTCCTTTTCTGATTTTAATAAGAAGTCGTCTTTTTCGATTTAAGAATATTTAACATTCCGTATATGATTTTCGCACCAAAGTAACATTCTATATACGTGTTTGGCACCTCGCCGCCTATTGGTTGAAACATGGCCGCGTGCCACAAAGGACCAATAGAAAAGTCCTAGGTGCCAAATACATCTAAGGAATGTTTAGATGCCCAGCCCACGGAAAGTATTTTATTTACCTCCTGCTTACCGGTAAACCGGGTCGTCGTGCATACAGGTTCTCCCGAGAGAACCAAATTTACCGTTACTTATTGAATAAACCCAAGACCAATACAAGAAATACTGATTTTATATTAAATAGTATGGTTTAAAACCATAGCTCCATAAAGCTATATATATATATATATTGATTTAGAACAGTACGGTCGAAAAAATAATTTGAAAAATATATATATATATATATATATATATATATATATATATATATATATATATATATATATATATATATATATATATATATATTATATATTAATATATATATTATATATGATATATATACCATCCATCGATATACCATTTTTGGTTTTCTGCTTTGCGAGACATGCCATTACTTTTTACTTATATATATATATATATATATATATATATATATATATATATATATATATATATATATATATATATATATATATATATATATATATATATATATATATATATATATATATATTATTTTTAGACCGTACTGTTTTAAATATTGATTTATAGTATCAGCATTCGCTCAGGAAATAAAACTATTTGTTCAGTATTAATATTTCGTCACGATTTTGTGACTTCTTCAGGAGAAAACTGTAAATTTATTAGAATAATTAATGATTATATGTAAACAAAGTCAATATTTTAATACTTACAACTATAAGAATAAAAATTCAAATTTTTTTGGCATATCTAAATAAATGACATATTTGTTTGATTTTATTTAGGAGTTATGGTAACCGCAATATTTTATAGAGTGAATTCCCATTGTACAATTTTCAGTGAGTAGGTTAAAATAAACAATTACTATGACAGTATTATCCATATTATAAATTCTTTATTTTACATATTCCTAATTCTTTCTCAATTCTGTACTATTAATTCCATCTTTCCACTTTATAATATGGATAATACTTTCATAGTAATTGTTTATTTTAACCTACTCACTGAAAATTGTACAATGGGAATTCACTCTATAAAATATTGCGGTTACCATAACTCCTAATTAAAATCAAACAAATATGTCATTTATTTAGATATGCCAAAAAAAAATTGTTATTCTTATAGTTGTAAGTATTAAAATATTCACTTTGTTTACATATAATCATTAATAATTATTCTAATAAATTTACAGTTTTCTCCTGAAGAAGTCACAACATCGTAACGAAATATTGAGACTGAACAAATACAGTTTTATTTCCTGACCGATTGCTGATATTATAAATCAATATATATATATATATATATATATATATATATATATATATATATATATATATATATATATATATATATATATATATAATAAGTGTTCTGAGATAAAAATATGGTTGATGGAAAGCTCAAAAGAATATTTTACTAGTGCGTGCTTTGCGTTGTACGTAAATATTAAACAAACACTATTGGAAAATGCATGATTTTAATTTGCAACAATAATATTTTTTAAAATAAATTGAAAAATATTATGTACACAGTCTAAGCAAATATATTTGCAATTTTGTTTAACAATTTACTGTTGCAGTTTTTATACATTTTTTTGTTTTAAAATCCATTGCTATTTGTTAAAAATTTCTATCTAGGTTTCCTTATTTTTCCTGTTTTTTAACCAAATAAATAATACGCTGAAAATATGTGCATCAGTTCTGGGATAATAAATATTTCTGGAATCGTGTTTTAAATATGTAAGGGTTTTTTTTTACCATGGGTAATATTTATATTAATCAGGAATGTTTTTCATATTGTGTGTCAACCAAGTCTTTACCAAAATGGCAGAAGAACAATAATTGTAGACATCTGGAGCTAACTACATAAGTTGGCATGAACAAATGAAATAGATGAAATATTCAAAGACTAGAAGACAAATAATTTAGGATCGCTTAGGCAAAAAAAAGTATTTAATGTGGATTTGATACTCAAAGGAAATGTAAAAAAATACCAAAAACGCTTAAATCCATATTTCGAACTACCATCCTTAAAATCAGATATAAATGACAAATGGGAGAATTTGAGAACATACATTCAAAAAGCAGCTTATCAGCGCCTAAGCAAACGATAGAAACGGGAAAGGATTGCGGCAATGGATTCACCTAGTGAAAAATTCAGTAATTGAAAATAAAGCCATATTACAAGTACTTGCAAAATTTGACTAAATTAACTAAAGAAATATACATAAAAGCTCGAAACGAATCAAAAAATATATTATAGCGAACATCAGCAATCATGGCTACAGTTTCTTAAATTTTTAAAAAATTTCCAAATTTATATGGAGGATATTCGTTTACAATGTGATAAAACAAATGAATAGAACAGCAATGGATGCAACGCTATGAGAATGTGTGGTAGAAACCTAGTTGTATAGAAGCGTACTTTTTTTTCAAAAGAGGTAACGCTCATGGTCACTCTAGCGCCTGTTCTTTTGCGTTAGGGTAGTGTAGATCTTTAGATACTTCACGCGAAGTGTGCCAATCTGACTTCACCCATTAAACACCCCTATATCCTACGACCTATGGCATACTGACTGGGAACTGGGAACTACTCAGCTGAGTACAGGCATGCTCCGAATGCCGACTCGAACCTCTTCGTAGACGGCGATGCGATTAACAGGCTGGTCTTCGACGTTGGTATGTGAACTGATCGGCGCTCCGTACGTCGTACCTACATTTTGGCCTTCCATCACTCCAGTCCTTGTGTTAAATCCACATCTGCAAGATGGACGTTGCTGTAGCAGCCTATATTCTTATTCATTATTCAACTCATAAAACGAGTGAAAGGAAATGATGGCAGACAGTGCCTGTACTTTTTTTTATTTTTCTTTTTTCTCTCCGTAATCCATATAGAAGATTGTTAATTTTTTACATTCTTCATCTGCCGTCATTCCCATTTTCGCGACAATCTCCTAACATGCATCGTTTTTTTTACTTTATTATAATATCTTTTTTTTTTACAGAGATTTTAGAGATTTTTTTTATCCCATAACATCCCTTTTTCCCGATAATTTTTGATTAGCATTAAACTATTCTTGTATTCCCATTTCATCTTGATGTACACAGCTGCAAAAAATTCAAACTAACAGACGAGAATGGATGTAACGTCGAAAAGTTCGGAAACTAGTCCAGACTTGAGTTAAGGGCGTACGGCGTAGCGTTCGCGTTTCCTTTGATGCGAAGGCAGTTACCGACAACTAGTGGAACGCTAGAATGTGAATTCGTTGACGCGTCGAAGTAGAGTACTCGGTTACGTGACACCGACCACACTTGAGAACGCGACGTGGTTCGACAAGGCATTCGTAGCATGTCTGTACCGGGCTTAATAAAGTGTAATGTCGAGTAGGTTACTTTTGACTTTGTCCGATTTGTTCAGTCCGTTCTGTTCTTTTAGTTTTACATATTTTGTAGCAACATCTTATATTCTACTTTCTTTTTTATAATTTCCTGTTCTTTTTACCAGTTGTTTCTTTTCCTGACTGAATTGACTGCATGCACAAACGCAATGTTCTGCGCATCCTCCTCATATTACGCATCTATCATCATTTGTCTTTTTTATTTTATAAATATAGATCCCAAAGCATCTATGGCCCGTCAAATATTGTGTGAAATAAAAGTTGGTATATCTAAATTTGCAATATGTCCGGGTTCTATGTTGGGGATAAGCGTAATCGTCCAATTTGCTTTAGTTATTTCTTTCGGGTCAACATTGTCTAACACTATTTTTTCTGTTTGCCTTTTGTCTGATCCTTATATCCCCCTTCTTTATTATTTGGATTGATACAATCTCTGCTATCACTTGTACAGCAATTGTTGAGGTTATCCTATATGCGCTTTCCACACTTAGCATTGGATTTTTACGCCATTATAATTATTTCCATATACTTGTTTTTCTTTAGTACTTTCTCCCGGACTGGGATCGCATATAAAATTGAACAGTTTACAATTTCTAAATACATCTTCCTTCTATGTGAGCTGGACCACTCTATATTTGCCATTATTGTTGCTAAAGCAGCGGTCTTCTCCTTAGCTTTCTTAACAATCCTCTCTATAAGTTTTGTAAAATTAAATCTGACATCGATTTGAACCCCCAGATACCTTTTTTCGATACAATTTCAATCCCTTCTAGGTTGAACGTTATAAAGTCCCTCTTTCATTTTCCCTGTACTATATCTATCTCTGTCTTCTTCGCTAATACTAATTTATTTTTTTTTATATCATATGGATACTAAATTCAGAGCCTTGTTTCACTTTTTTATGATCCCTGAATTCGTATTGTTCGCAGATCATCTGCAAAGGCGACTGCCCATTTTATTGCATCAACTGTTGATTTTAATTTTTGGGATCCAAATTGTTGTTTTTAAATCTTTTAAATCACAAATCAAGTAAAGAACAAGTGTCGAATGCTTTCTACTATTAAGTATTCTGCTAATGTGATATTTACATTGTTATCTGCAAAATACTGAAGTAATGTATAATAGAAAACACGGACAACTGTTCAGACATAGTTTAAGAATAGTCGATCACGGCAACAGGACGTTACATACTTGACCCGTCAGTCTTTTTTATTGCCGTCCGTTTTGCTATCGTGGTCCTTCCATTTTGTTTTCTGCAAGTGACTGAAACGTAAAATAATGCTAACAGATATCCTTCCCACTCAAATCGTTTAAATTTTTTAAAATATATCAACCAAAAAGATCTAATCCAATTAATAATATTACCTTTTCGGTATTGTGTATAACGATCTCAGCTACATAAACTGTAGCAGTCTTAATAGCTCTATAAATTCCCATTGACGGAATACCATAAACAGTCCAGCGGGAATTTCGGAACTTTACAGACCAATTAAGTTTAAAGCTCACTTGTTAAGTCTTGTTAAGGTAAACGGGGTCTTATATTTGCGTGTGAATTAAAGATACATTTCGGTTCTTTAATGAACGTTTCGTCAACCGCATGGAACATGGTATTTATAACCGCTCGACCTAGGGCATGCGAATTGATGTTCTCGTCGTTGATTGGAATGATCTAGGCATCTGTAACTGATTACAAATTAAATGAAATTATTGAAGGTCTTGAAATTGTGATTCTTGTTATTTATCATAATAACTAAAATATGTTAATCTTAGTTTAAAAAAGTTAGAAGGTTAGAAGTTAGTTTAAAAAAGACGTTAGAAGAAATACTTTGATATCTTATTAAATAAAGGAATTAAAATTTAAGTATTCTAAATAGATGTTATCCCTGAGAGATGTATACAGTGTTAGGAGGAACAGAAACAAGTTGGTAGAACTAAGGAACCGTTTTAAAAGAATTATTAATTAAAAAACAGCATTTTATTACCGGTCTACAAAACAAAGGAAATGTTCAATTAACTACAAACTATAGAAACCTACATATATACCTTATAAATTATTATTTATTCTGCGAAAACGTACAGGTACTGTAATTGTTCCTTTATTACTTATATATTTTTTTTGCTTTTGTGTCTATGCGAGGTTTTTCCGTTTCTTCATAAGTTACTATCCTGTGCGACTTGCATCCAGTTACTGCTAACACGCTTCAAGTCTTCAGTCCATCTGGTTGATGGGCGCCCTCTGCTGCTTAGTGCTTCTTGTCTTGGTCTCCACACGAAAATACGTCTTGTCCATCGGTTGTGAGATAATACGGCGACCTGTCCAATTACATTTTAATGACATAATTCTTTTAATACCGTCTGATGTTTTTGTTCTATGACGTCTTTCTTAGTTTGGGATTCGGTTTCGAAAGAACACCCAACATCTGGCGCTCCTTAGCCCTCTGAGTCACGCAAATCTTGTTTACTCCCTTTTGGTGACTCTCCGACCCATAAGTAAGAACAGGTGGAAGATTTTCCTTTTTATGTAGGTCCGATTTAAATACATAGTTTAATTTATCAAATGCTGCCTAGGTTAATCGTAAGCGACGGGGAGCTTACATGTCTGGTTATCTCTGTTCAACCGAATTTTATGCCCTTAATATTTATACGATGCTGCTCAATATCTTTTCCATCAACAGCATATTATGATTTAGCGCCGGATTAGTCATTATTTCATGTTGCTCATATTGATCTTTAATCCAAGCAATCATAATATAATTTTTCCAATATTATTATTGCATCATCCAGACGATCCAGCTGTAAGGACGATTTCATCTGTGAATCTCAAATGACTGATCTTTTCTCCATTTATGTTGATACGAGTTTCATTATATACGTTCGGATTTGCTTTCTTACTAGTACGTTCTAAAAGTGTCTTGAATAGCTTTGGAGAGACGGTGTCTCCTTACGGTACTCCTCGCAGTATACAGAACTTATTGGTTTCTTGTTCAGATAGTCTTGCACTAGCCGTGTCATTGTGGTAGATATGTTGGATTATAATAGTGTGGTGATGGTCTATTCGAGATTCTGTTAATAGTCCAGGCTATGGGGGGAAAAAGGATGATTTTACATTGTAATCCAGGAATTTATGTAATGTGGCCTAGGTTATAAAGGGCAACTTCAGGAGCAATCCCCCAATTCGTTCAACAAAAAATGTTTGGTTATTGTTTATTTATGAGCGTTTATAGGTGCAAAGTACGTGTTTTTTTTCATTTTTTTTCATTTTTTGCCCAAAATAAGTGTTGTAATGGGTAATTTCTGTATAGATTATGAAAGTACTCTAAAAGACCTTCAATTTGAGCCGGTATACGTTCAATTTAATTTATTTGTTATTGCAAAAATGACGAATGAAGGTCAAAATTAAAAAACGTAATATTTATTGCGAAATTGCTTTTTTATTTATTACAAATGTATTTCATTCAATCCTATAAAATTACGAATCGAATGAGCCGCAGTAGGCCTAGATCGCTTAATTTGTTGCTGAGATACGTTAATTAGTTTATCCCACGATCTTCCAACTTTGAATGTTCATAGGATTGTTAAAAAAATGGTAGAGGGCTAATTCTTGTTTCATTCTTTTCCTAAAGCCGTAAATTATCATATTCCACTGGAAAATAATGAAAAAAAATTTTTAACCCATTAAAAACAATTATTTATGAAGTTTAGAAGAAACATTTAGAGCTGCAGCGCCTCCTATGTACCCTACAAATTTCTAATTTGCAGATTATTGTCCTTTATAACTTAGGCCACATAACATAAATTCCTGGATTAGAGAGTACTTTTTTCCCCACAGCCAGGGCTACGATGCTTTTAGCATTTTCTACTAGCTTCAGTCTCGAATTTTTTGTGGTAATCCACCAATATCGGTGCCAATGGTTTGTTGTCTTCACTACTAGGTTCGTTATCAAATAAATTCAGCTTGTTCTCTGGTCTGATAGACGTTTAATTTAGCCTCCAAGTCTGTTTTTAAATATTTTTGTAAAGAGTTTATATATGTGTAATATTATACTGATAGGACGTTAGTTTTTTAAGTCGGTTATGTCTCCTTTCTTGCGCAATAACAATGACTGTAGTTTTTCTTTGAGAAGGCGCTTTTCCTTGGTATATGCATTCATCGCAAAGTTTGGCCAAAGATTGGATAATTTTATTTCCACCTGGTTTGATCGCCTCAATGACTACTCCATCATAGCCGGGGGATTTGTTATTTTTCCTTCCTGAAAGTCGTTTATCATCATTTACCATCATCTTACTTGTAGTAGTAACTTCATGTTTCAGGTTGGATATCATCATCACTATTTTTACTATATCTACCGCTGCTCTGAAGAGTTCTATCGAACTGCATTTAAACCAATCACTTAAATGTTTCAACCATGACACTCTTCTTCTTCTCATACTCCTTCTTCTTCTTATCATTCTCTGTATTCTCAATCTTTCTCATTTCATATCGCTGTCTTTTCATTATATGTCCCAGATATTATAACTTTCTTATTTTTATTGTGTTTATTATTTCGTATTCTTTGCCCATTTTTTGCAATACTTTCGTGTTCAACCTTCATTAAAATGAAATCCCTCTTCGACATGATAATATCAATCTGAAGGTATGACAGAGGATGGTAAAAAAATATGACATACGATCTCTCTTGTATGGCACTGAAATACCTTGGCAGTAGCTCTGAAAATCGGCTAGAAGTCCTAGAGAAATAGATTCGCAGAAGACTGATATGAATAAAAATGTATCCTGTGGCTAATAGATTATGTATAAGGCCATCCCTTTCCTCTACACGAACACACACACAAGACTGATATGGATACCATAAGTGGAAAATGGCCAAAAGATGAAGTCCTACAAAGCGCTAATACAATTCGGGAACTCTTAACAACCATAAAATTTCCTATCTAGGTCACATTCTTCGAGGAGGTAATATCGTATCTTACAGCTAATAATAAAGGGCAAGACAAATGCCGAGGTGGGGTTAGTAGAAAACAAATATAAAAGCTGAAGAATATTCGTTATCGGACAGGTATCTGCAGTGTCGACCAACTCTTTGAACTCTCATAGGATCGATAAACATTAGCCAGAATGATTGCCAACGTCACTGAAATTAGACAAGGCACATAAACAAGAATAATTGCACAAGCAAAAACAACTTCCTTTATATACTATTGTTTGCAAGTTCGATATAAATCTGGATCTGGATCTAAAGGAAAAAGGGGTAAAGCCGTTAATATGTATCTATTTTGCACGTGGAAAAGTGAGGCTTGTCGTGAAGAAGACGTCGAGAAAGAAGAATAACATCATGCGTTATTAACCTAAGATGTAGTTTGCGCAAATAACCAAATTAGTTTCGAGTAGCAGTTAATAAGATGATGGTAGTTATTACGACAGTTAACGTTCCTAAGAGGATCCAAGCATTCCAAGAAAAATATTTCACGTTTAACACACATGTCAAGAATGCTGAAGTGGACTATAACATTTTACCCTAAATAGTGAAAACGAATAATAAATATTTCAAATATGGGAAACACAAATAAATTAAGCGACTTTTCAGCTCATTAAATTTTATTACTCCTTGTTTCATGTGTTTGAATTCTTCTCCTTTTGCATAATATTTTGTTAGAGGTATCGATCTTTCATCTTTATTGATAGATTGTTTGTTTTGTTGTGCTTACTACAATTTTAATTAGGGTTTAGTACACCGCCTATGCAAACTAAATAACAAGCGGTAGTTTCCAGAAAACGTCCAAATATTTTATGAATATTAGCAGACGGGGAATCGAGGCAATCGATATCGATGTCAATATACCGACCTCAATGCAAAACTAACTGGCTAAAGGTATGGCGAGTGCTCCATTACACAGCAAAATAAACAGATTATGGGAGATTATAAGGGGCCCAAGGCATTAATGATTTCCATTATTCCCTGGTGAATTAACGCAAGACGCTCCCGGGCCTCCTTTCAAATTTAAATCTGGCAAGATTAATGTGGTATGTGCACAGATGAATGGAACGTGATGAACTTAATTTTGGCTGAAGAGAAATGTTTCAGCTTCATGCCACGAATTTTGCACAACAGATGCGTATAATGTCGAGGGGTTGAGCGGGGCGAAGCGGTGTTCGACACGTGACAAGTGTCGGACATTTATATTGTGCTTGGTCACGGCTGTGTTCTGTCTATGTTTTGTTAAAGGATAATAAAAAGGTAAACCAAAACAGTGGCGGTGAATTTTTGCTTTTTTTGTACACTGCAAAATATTGTTCCACCTAAAATTTGTTGTTCCGAATAACATTATATTATATTGTATAACTAAGATTAATACCGTTATTAGAAAAACCATATTAAACTTACTCAATTTTCGAATTGGACTGCGTCAAATTGGTTAACTTCCTTTAAAATAATCATTAAGACTTCCGTTGCCTTAGTCTCCGTAGTCCATAGATCACTTCATTATTGCACACTACAAAATTATCTTAAAATGTAATATTCGTCACTCTACTAATCTCAAAAGGGAAAAGTAGATAATGCACTGCATACTGCCGATTGTATACCGTCCAAAGGAACATCACGTAATACAACAAATAAAATATTGGAAGAATGAAGAACTATCAAACTAATTCTACTGTTCACAAAATACTACTCTAAAACTCACAACTAAAATTTTACAAGAACTTTTGAATCATAGAATAAATTTAGCAGATGAACAACAGGGTTTTCGCACTAAAAGATCGTGTGCAGATGTAATATTCATCATAAAGCAAATTAGTGGGAAATCCCTAGAGTTTAATAGATCAGCATTTCTGTATCTGATTGACTTGAAGTATCTGTCATCGGTGTGCTTTAAAATATATACGAAAATAATAGAGAAGAGACTGAGACAAGAAGTAGAAATGGTATTGGGAGAAGAACAAATGGCATTTAGACCGGGAAGACAGACAAATGACAACATATATATCATTAGAAACCTAATAGAAAGAAGCATAGATACGGGGAAAAAACTAGTATTAGTATTCATAGACCTAAGAGCAGCATTTGATACGATAGAAAGACATATTATAGGGAAATGCTTGAGGAAAATTAACGTACCAAATGCATTGATAAAAATTATAGAAAGTACTTACAAAGAGGTAAAAGGAAGGGTACAAATAACAGGGGAAAGATCGGAAGAATTTAATTGGAAGAGAGGTATTAAACAAGGAGATAGTCTCAGCCCTTTGCTATTCATAATAGTAATGAACGAGTTGATAAGAAACACTAGAGTCAGAACTAATCAACTACAGACAATAATAGGTTACCGCAGATTACAACCGGTAACAATAGAGTCCTTAATGTATGCAGACGACATAGTACTAATAGCAGATTCCGAGAATAAAATGCAGAAACTAATGGATATATGGGTAGAACAAATAGAAGAACTTAAAATGGAGATAAACGAGGAAAAAAGTAAGATAATGATAATCAGCGGCAAAGGAGATAAGGAAGATAATCAAATAAAGATAAAATGTAAAAACTCAGAATTGGAAATAGTAACAACTTACGAATACCTGGGAAGTATAATAACTAATGATGGAAAAATAGACTGGGAAATAACAAATAGAGCAAAGAAATCAAACAAGTTATATTATGCGTTAGCCCCAATAATGGGAAAAAGAGAACTTGCACGAGAAACAAGAATAAAAATATATAACACAATAGTGATACCGACTGTGCTCTATGCAAGTGAAAACTGGACAATTCTGGAAAAACATAAGAGCAGGATAAACGCAATGGAGATGAGACATCTAAGAAGGATAGTTGGAAAGACAAAATGGGATAGATTAAGCAACGAGACTATTAGGAGAATGGCCAACCAGGAACCGATAATGAACAAAATAGCAAAGAGACAAATGAACTGGTATGGGCATCTGATGAGGATGCAATCCAATAGAATAACAAGAAAAATTTATGAAGCAAAAAACATCGGAAAAAGAAAAAGAGGCAGACCAAGAAAAAAATGGATACAGCAAGTAGTAGAGGCGGGAAAACTTAAACAAAAATCACTCGAGGAATTGAAAATAATGGCAGGAAACAGAAAAGAATGGAAGAGGTGGGTAAATGGAAATTAAAATAGCTAGCCCAAATCCGACACCCTGTTAGGGTAAAAGGAAGGGGAGAAAGAAAGAAGAAAGAAAGATTGACTTGAAGAAAGCATTTGACAAAGTAAGACTCAAAGATGTAATCAATCTTCTATATAATAGAGAAGTTCCCCCATGGGTATCATAACAACCATTGAAAATATTTACCAAAACAACAAAATGGAAATCAGAATAGATGAACAGATGTTAAAGAACCATCGTAATAAAGTTGATGATAACCTAAGATGAAGATAGTCTGCAAAGACTAGTCCACAGATTTAACATACGAGCAAAAGAATTTAATGTGACAATCTCAATTCGGAAAACAAAAAAAAATAGTAATTAGCAAAGAAGAAATCAGATGTAAAATAGAAATCAATGGCATCAGTATTAAACAAGTAATAGAAATAAAATAGTTTGGAATTGTACTGTCCAGCTTGTAACGATTATATATTTTGCCTACCTCAGGGTAAGAACATTAAGGGTAGAAGATTGGGGACAGAAACTATGGGGGCGAAGATAGGGCAAGCAAAATAATCGTTACTTGTGCGAACGGCACTCAGGGGTTAACTGGAGAGCTGGGGTCGTGGGTAAGTAAATGACAAGGGGGTTGAATTGGGGGTAACTACCAGAAAATGAAATAAAGGGATACTTACACAAATCTCCTGGACAACTGGGCAATTAAGACAACAAGAAAGGGCTTCTAGCAATTTAGGATAAGGGCGCCGCTTTGAAGGATCCTAATCTTGCTGGAGGAAAGAAAGGTTCTTCCTTCCTAAAATAAAGAAACACAAACAGGGGTTAGGAGATTTTTCTAAACTAAAATAAACAAAATGGTTGGAGAAACAAATCAAACGTTTATTTTTGTCTCAAACAAACAGTTATCAAAAATACAGATTGCACAAGAAGCATACTAAATAACAAAATTAACAAAAACTTACGTGCTTATCTGTTTACAAAGGAGATTGCTACAAAAATTTTCGAAATGGTTCCTAGGTTATTTATTAATATGGCCAAATTAGATTATTAAAAATTAAGGATATCCTTGTTTATGAAAGTATCTTAAAATTTAACCTTATATATGAAATATCTTCTATATAATAATCAAATTAAAATTGTTTTACAACAACAGCAGATTTAAGCCAAAATGTCATATGTCAACATAACATTGTAGGACAGAATAAATTATGACATTTTGTTGGCCACGCCTCTAAAACAATATAAAACTTTCAATATTACAAATTCTTTTATTTTTATGAAAGCAATTATCAATTATCAAAAATAATGTCTATTTAATTTGGAAAAATTAATATGTTAATTGTTACACTTTGCCACTTCACTTAAAAAAAAAAACTTTCTACTATCTCTGGGATTGGAGCTGCAAGGACAAAACTCTCAACTGGAACAAAAAGGAAACCATTACCATACTCAGGAGCGAAGATCTGACGTAGATGGGGTTGGATCAAGCAGGCAAACGACAACAAAGCTGGTGGGACATCCTATATAATCATTTTCAAAATTTCATCAGTTCCGGTGTACTGCACAAATGTTATGGTTGATACTTGTAACGATGCTATGGTCGTTTAACAGTTCGAACCGTGGGAGTGTCAATATTTGCGCATCCACTTCTACAACGTGAAGGCATAGTGGGATTCAAACGGCTATTTAAGGCGTGTGAATAGCGGAATTAGACAGTCTTGCAGCTAGCGCTCTAGGCTCCCTGACTCGCCGGTGTACTGAACCAGCGAGACATTCTGGACAGAGATAGTTCCGTATTGAGGATCATACTCTGTCCCTAACCAAGCGGAACCCATCGGTATTGCGTATTGAGCATTACCGTGGATCTGCACAGAACCAACCGGGACAGAGATTTCCGTATTGAGGATCATACTCTGTCCTTAGCCAAGCGGAACCCGTCGGCATTGTGTATTGAACATTGCCGTGGGTCTGCACAGCTAAATATTTTGTTTGCGAGCATATACGGAGCTTTCTCTGAATTGAAGCGAAAGCGAGTATATTAGTAGTATTAATTAGTTTCTTTTCTTTTATAGACGTTTGCCGGGGAATATTCATTCATCGCGGGACCCAGACGGAAACGTAGAATTCATTTTATTTTTGTTTTATAAGTATACAACGTAGAATTCTTTTTTTTTAGTTTTTATTTATTGTATATATATACTTAATAGATTTATTTTTATTTCAAACCTGTGTTTTACTGAGTCTGTCGCCCCGAAAGAGCTACCCATCACAAACTGGCGCCCGAGCAAAAATTAATAACATGCCGACAGATAAAGACACAGACTCAGTAACAGGTACGTCGTGGATAAACCGACTTTGCAAAGAGGAATTGCAGAGCGAGGCCGAAAAATACGGCTTAGATCTCAAGGGAACCGTCGACGAATTGAGAGCACGACTCAGAACCTATTTTAAAAATCGCGAGGAAGCTACAGGAACAATCCCAAAAGAAAAAACTTCCAAGGGAACAGAATCCGACACACTGGCCCAGGAAATTTCGGGCATCCGAAGACAATTACAGGAATTAACAATAACGAAACAAATGGGGCAACCAGAATTGCTAAATCAAGTACGAAAGTGGAACACACACTTCGACAAGAAACATTCGGATGCAATAGAATTCTTAGAGAGGATAGACGAATTAAGCTTGGCCTACGAGATCGATAAACAAGATCTACTAAGAGCATTACCAGAATTATTAGGAGACCACGCCTTGTTATGGTACAGAAACAATAACAAAAATTGGAAGTCATGGACAGATTTCAGCGAAGATTTTAAAAAAGCTTTCTATCCCAGGGGATATTTGCTACAACTAGAAGAGGAAATCCGAAACAGAAAACAGAGACAGAACGAACCAGTAGATAGATATATCACGGAGATTCAAACATTAATCAGACGCGAAGGATCTTTTTCTAAAAACCAAGAACTCGAAAGGATATACAAAAATTTGTTACCAGAATATAAGCTTTATGCTCGCCGCCGGGATTTCGGAAACTTAGCCGAATTACAGGATTTAGCCCAAGAATACGAAGCTCTAGAAGACGAAAAGATCCGAGCAAATCAGATTTGCCGTGGAAACTGGAGACGCATGGACCAAGCAGAGTACGATGCGAAAACGGCATGCTTTAGATGCAAGATGCCAGGTCACAGCCGTAAAAACTGCAAAAACCCATGGAAAAAGTTTTGTTCGCGTTGCGGCAGAGAAGGAGTTTACAGCAGCGACTGCTGTTTCAGGCGTCAGGGAAACGAATTACAGACTGGAGAAACAAGGAGTCGTCCCAGTCTGTAAAACAAGACTCGACTCCATTCGTTTTCGCCGTTACACAGCCAGCAAGCAATGACATTCGACTGTTCGCATCACTAAAAATAGGGCAAAGAACATACAGAGCGCTCATCGACACAGGAACTACTAAAAATTACGTCGGGGATAGAATAGCTCAGATATACAAGGACTCTCTAGATAGCTACAGCGGGAGAACAAGACTAGCAAATGGAGCGTCAATCGAGCTTAACCAGAAGTTGACAATTGAATGCGAGATCAATAAGTTACAAACCCGACAAACATTCATAGTAATGCCAGGGTTGACGGAAGATGCATTAATAGGAGTGGAATTCCTCAGGAACCATTCTATCGAACTTAAATTCGATAAACATACGACCAAACAATACATACAACATCAAGAAGAGACATGTAACACTTTAAAAGACTCCACTCAAAATACGGAGTTAGAAAGGTTCCTAAGAAAAGAACTAAGGGAATTTGAGAATATAACAGGACCCACCAACTTAATAAGACACGAAATAAAATTGAAGAAAAAGTGCGATCCAGTCAAGCAGCCTTATAGGCGGCACAATCCCGCAATGCTACAGATCATCAACCAAGAAGTGGACAAGATGTTAAAAGAAGGAACCATCGAACCCTCCACAAGTGGTTGGAGTTCACCGATTGTACTAGTTAGGAAAAAGGATAACTCGTACAGATTTTGCATTGACTTTAGAAAAGTCAACGAACTATCAGATAAGGACGCATATCCGTTACCCAGAATATCGGAAATTCTGGATAGACTTAAGGAAGCAAATTTTATATCGACCCTCGATTTGAAACAGGGATATTTTCAAATACCCCTAGAAGAAACAAGCCGCCCAGTAACAGCATTCAGCGTACCCGGAAAAGGCCATTTTCAGTTCAAAACCACCCCATTCGGACTGCATTCCGCAGGAGCCACTTTCCAACGCCTACTGGATAAGGTAATACCTCCCGATATGGAATTCGCGTTTGCCTACTTGGATGATATCGTAGTAATATCTAAAACGCTCCAAGAGCATTTAAACCACCTACATGAAGTTTTCCGAAGACTGAAAGAGGCCAGATTACAGCTGAACTTCGAGAAATGCACGTTTTGCCAGTCAGAACTCAGATACTTAGGACATGTGGTTGGAGCAGAAGGAATAAAAACCGACCCGGAGAAAACCAACGCTATAACCGGACTTACAGCACCGAGAAATGTGCGTCAACTCCGCCGGTTCCTAGGAATAACATCATGGTACCGCCGATTCATAGAGAACTATTCGACAATAGCAGGACCGCTAAACATGCTTCTGAAGAAGAAGATAAGATGGAAATGGACCGATAAGCAGGAAAACGCGTTTGAAGAGCTAAAATCAAAACTTACATCGGCCCCAGTATTAGCATGCCCCGATTTTTCGAAAACATTTTACCTGCAAACAGATGCGTCGAACTGTGGACTTGGAGTTGCACTAACACAGAAATACGACGGCCAGGATAAAGTAATTGCATATGCTAGTCGAACCCTCACACCAGCCGAGACAAAATATTCCACAACGGAAAAAGAATGTCTATCCATCGTGTACGGGATAAAGCAAATGAGGCCGTATATAGAAGGATACAATTTTAAGGTCATATCAGACCATCAGTCCCTCAAATGGCTAAAGAACCTTAAAAACCCGTCAGGTCGGTTAGCCAGGTGGAGTTTAGAACTGCAACAGTACGATTTCGAGGTAATATATAGAAAGGGAGTCCTCAACAAGGTAGCAGATGCTTTGTCACGACAACCACAAGAAAACCAGAGCGAAGAACCAGAGTCGGAATTATTAGCATCAGAACTGGAATCATGCAGTTGGTACGATAATTTATATAGGAATGTACTCCAGAACCCAGACGATTTCCCGGATTTACAAATATTAAACGGGAAATTATATAAACACGTTTGGAGCAGCCGTAATTTAGCCGACCCAGAGTTTAATAACCCATGGAAATTATGCGTACCAAGATATAAAAGGAAAGATATTTTGGAGGAAAATCATGACTCGACCACAGCAGGCCACTTAGGAATTGCAAAAACAATTTGCCGAATAGCGCAAAAGTACTATTGGCCTAAGATGTTTAAACAAATTGCAGACTACGTTAGAGCCTGTACGAAGTGCCTCCAATATAAACCGTCTCAAATGCAACCAGCCGGGAAAATGCAACCGTCCACTGTAGAAAAGCCTTGGCATACTGTCTCAGTTGATTTAATGGGACCATTCCCAAGATCTGCAAAAGGAAACATTTTCTTAATAGTCGTGCAAGACCGGTTTACCAAATGGGTCGTCGCTCAGCCAATAAGAGCAGCATCTACGAACTCAATCATCGACACTCTACGATCAAAGGTAGTCATGCAATTCGGTATTCCGAAGAAAATCATCTCGGACAACGGCGCGCAATTTACAAGCGGAAATTTTAAGGCGTTCCTAAAGTCCTATAACATAAATCACATTCTAACACCGCCGTACTCTCCTCAATGCAATCCAGTAGAACGAATGAACAAAGTACTGAAAACGATGATAGCTACTTACGTGGAGGATAACCATAAAGACTGGGACAAATTCATACCAGAATTCTGCTACGCCATAAATTCGTCAAGACACGATTCAACAGGATTTTCACCAGCGCTTCTTAATTTCGGAAGGGAATTAGACATAACAGAGGCAACAAATGGACAAGATATACAGGGGTATGCAGAAAACTTAAACAAGTTAGAAGCGTTAAGAGAACTAGCGAAAGTGCACATGGAACACGCTTTCGAGGACCAAAAGAAACATTACGATCTAAGACGAAGAGACTGGCAGCCACATCCAGGAGATCGAGTCATGAAAAAGGAACACCATTTATCATCGGCTAGTGCAGCTTTCACCAGCAAACTAGCGCCGAAGTACTCAGGACCATACATAGTAACGTCAGTGATATCACCAGTAATAGTAAAACTGAAGTTGGCCGATAGTAGTAGCCGCAAGCAGATGACGGCGCATGTAAAAGATTTAAAACCGTGGGTAGGAAGATTGTAATAAAGATACCGAGAGGGATAGATGGCATCACGAGGCTGTAGACACCATATACACAAAAAAAGGTATGTTACTTTTTTTTTTTTCAAAGAGAAGGGGGTGTAACGATGCTATGGTCGTTTAACAGTTCGAACCGTGGGAGTGTCAATATTTGCGCATCCACTTCTACAACGTGAAGGCATAGTGGGATTCAAACGGCTATTTAAGGCGTGTGAATAGCGGAATTAGACAGTCTTGCAGCTAGCGCTCTAGGCTCCCTGACTCGCCGGTGTACTGAACCAGCGAGACATTCTGGACAGAGATAGTTCCGTATTGAGGATCATACTCTGTCCCTAACCAAGCGGAACCCATCGGTATTGCGTATTGAGCATTACCGTGGATCTGCACAGAACCAACCGGGACAGAGATTTCCGTATTGAGGATCATACTCTGTCCTTAGCCAAGCGGAACCCGTCGGCATTGTGTATTGAACATTGCCGTGGGTCTGCACAGCTAAATATTTTGTTTGCGAGCATATACGGAGCTTTCTCTGAATTGAAGCGAAAGCGAGTATATTAGTAGTATTAATTAGTTTCTTTTCTTTTATAGACGTTTGCCGGGGAATATTCATTCATCGCGGGACCCAGACGGAAACGTAGAATTCATTTTATTTTTGTTTTATAAGTATACAACGTAGAATTCTTTTTTTTTAGTTTTTATTTATTGTATATATATACTTAATAGATTTATTTTTATTTCAAACCTGTGTTTTACTGAGTCTGTCGCCCCGAAAGAGCTACCCATCACATACTCTGTTCTAAACTGCATTATTGCAAAAGATATATATTATCCAACCTTTCACCGGTCTTAAGACATAACACAAAAAAAATGAATCGACTCCTGATTCAAAATCGCCCAAACATCTTTCTAGTCTGAAATCTCTTGCTTGACTCCTATCTGCGTTACATTTTACAAAATTCAACGCCAAATAATTTCCCTTCACGTCTCCAGCCAGTTTGTGGTCTACGAACCTAAACAAACAAAATACTCCTCTTGACCTCGTTCTCAGCAACGAACCGACAAAAAAAATCCTGAAATATTTACCTTCAAATTGGATAACTGGAAATTCCTTATCTTACAATACATACAGAGAATAGGGGGACTTCAATGTAAACAAAGACAAAAAAATATTCTCAGCGTTAATACGTCTTTACTACGACATAAACAACACGCATTTTATTGATTATTTTAAACGTCCTCGTTTTCTAGTTTTAACCGGAATAATCTTCTACCTGACAATGTAACAGAGACAAAAACATCTATATTTTGAAACAACTGAATACAAAACTTAAAACAGAATTTATATAGATATTAAATATAAAACGCTACAAGCTATGGAGACCTTGACAAAGAAGTGAGAGGTTAAGTACAAAAAGCAAATTTTCCTTATTGGTTAGGAATAGATTCCAGTTTCAGAAACGTTATAAAATCCAATTAATAAGAGACGACGAGAAGACGATAGCATTGTAAGTAATTCCACTCCATTTCTGTGTTATTTGTCCTGGTTGCCGGTGTAGTAAATTGTAGTAGCGTATTTTATTGAATGGGTGTTTCAGTTGGTTGCCGATATATTTTGAAGAATTTATAATTTTTATTGTTATATTATCGACCGCTTTCACTAAATCCTCAGAAAAGATCTCACAGGCTATCACAGCTATTTCTCCCATGTTGAAAGAATAAAATAAAATTCATTATTTCATATACTAATTTGGTACACAGGATTGCAAAAACTTCTCAAACACAATAAATGATTAGAATTTCAGCCATATCAGTTTAGGCTTTTGTTTATTAATATTTTTTTTCCCTAAATTTGCTAACCACTAACAAATTGATGTTTATAAGTGGATAGTTGGCCCAAGAGAGGCTAAACTTTCTTTTTGGAAAATTACGAATAGGGTTAACAGAAGTTTAGATACTGTGTTAGGATATTATTAGCCATGGCGTCAAGGTCAACATTGTTGCCTAAGGGTGATGGCTCCAAGAGACCGCTTCTAGTAGATTTATTGCAAATCAATGATGTGCAAAACATGGAAGACCAATTGGGGTGCGAACAATTTATCGTCGAATTCAGAGTTGTGGCCTTTTTTCATTTCGGCCACACTGGGTGCTACCTCATACCCCTGAATATCGACGTAATTGTGTTGAATGGTGCAAACAAGATTGTCTTGAGACTAGGAATTGAACGGGGTTGGTTGTCTTTAGTGATAAATATCGATTCTGTTTATGGATGCACGATGGGTGAGCTAGGAACAGAAGACAGCGTGGCGCACTTACACCAAACTGTTGAGGTTATTCTGCCGGGTGCTATCGCTTATGGTTTAAGATCACCTCTAATATCCGTCAGAGGTAACATGACAGATCCGCGATACGTACAAGAAATTCTGGAATCTTATCACATACGCTACCTTCATAATTGGCATAATTCATAAATTATTCTCAATTTAAAAAAAACGCACTTAACTATTTTGAAATGTTGTAGTTGGCCTGTAGAAGGTCAGCATCGCAGCTCGCCGTATGCATCACGACCACGAGAAGGAATGAAATCTTCGACGCTAAACCGTAGATGCGCTTGCCTCGATGCGACGTCTTGATTAGTTTTGTTTTGTAGGGATAAATCCCGCTTACCTAGTGGTGGTGCGAGGAATATTTCGAGCGTCGGGTGCACCGCCATAAATTAGAGCTGCCATCTCATCTTTGGTACAAAATCCCCTTCTTGAGAAATGCAATAAATAGATAAGATCTCAAGAAATTGATTTTGTATGCCCTTATCTCCAGAATTATGGTGTAATTAATGACAAGTGGTTCTCCGACTTGACAAATATGTCGTGGATCTACTCTGTATGAGTACAAGAAACCAATTCGCTAATGATTTCTGCTTAGTTGAGGAGACATGTCGTGGAATGCAAATTTTAGATTCCCCATGTCTCTATTAACATCTTTATCAACGTCTGCTTTGCCTTGCAATTTTTAGAAGGCTCAGATTAAGGCAGAAATCTGAATTGTGTTTCGAAACTTTTTTACGGATTTATTATCAGATATCGCTATTGCGTCCGTTTCGAAGCCATTTTAGTGTTGCTTCTTAAAGACAGGAAATATTTATTTTTCACCTTAAGAACGCCTATGAATAACTGTTCTGATGAGCCTTATTAAGGCGAAATACGTATAAACAGATACATAGACGCTTTGTACGTGAAATCAAATCTTGACTGTCTTTTTTATTTTATTCGGATCTACTCTGTATGAGTACAAGAAACCAATTCGCTAATGATTTCTGCTTAGTTGAGGAGACATGTCGTGGAATGCAAATTTTAGATTCCCCATGTCTATTAACATCTTTATCAACGTCTGCTTTGCCTTGCAATTTTTAGAAGGCTCAGATTAAGGCAGAAATCTGAATTGTGTTTCGAAACTATTTTACGAATTTTGTAAGAATTTTTGAATAATTTTAGGTTCAACGCAATTTATTCTGTTTTAACTAAACTCCCACTATGCTAAAACACTGTTAGGCACCGCCACTAAGTATCGACAGGTCAATTAAGGGTAATAAGTTTGCAGAATTGATATCAGTTTTACGACTTCGGAGAATGCACGTGTTGTTTGTACATTGCTTTTCTTGGAATATGGCAGTTCTGTTTTTCAAAAATCTTTCATTAGTGCACAGTTCAAAGGGTGAACTTGTGTACTTTGCAATTTTTAAATTTAAAAATATGGCTTAGAGATTTGCTAGATCTGTTCAAATTATTACTTTGATAATGGAATGAGTCAAAGAGAAGTGGCCAGACAGCTTGGAGTCAGTTGTTGTATGGTCCAACAAACACACCAACCATTCGTAGAGACTGAATCTCACGAACGACGATCAGGCGACGACAACAGGATCAGGCGCGAGAAGAATCACGACTGCCAGAGAAGACCGTTCTTTACAACGCGCTTCTTTGCAAAATCGGTTCTTTACAGCTAGAGCAATTCAAAACCGTTTTCAATATGCTCACGGTTGAACATTAAGCACTTCTACATGAGAAAAATGTTAAGGAAATTTAGTATAAGGGTTCGTTGCCCAGCAAAAGGATCTTTGTTAACAGCAGCACCTCGAAAAAACCGACTTGGGTTTGCTAGAGACCACGAGCATTGGACGAAAAAAATTTGGAAAAATGTTTTGTTTAGTGATGAGTTCACCAGGATGGTTCTTGTTAGCTCAGACGGTCGCATCAAAACGTACAGAAGACGTGGGAAACGATATGCTGCTTGTATTCAACAAGCACGTGTTGCTTTTGAAGGAGGCTCAGTAATGTTTTGGGCAGGCATTTCATTCGAAGGCCTTACTGATCTCGTGTTAAGAATGTTGATGCATTGTATGCTCACCGATACATTATCGAAGTTCTAGACGAGCACGTAATGCCTTGTGCTAGGTTTGTGGGCGAAAACTTTATTTTCATACAAGACAACGCGCGGCTACACGTAGCCAGGATGGTAACGCAACACCTAGAAACCGTGTGCCACAAATGAATTTGTCGGCTCAAAGTCCAGATTTGAACCCGATTGAGCATGTTTAGGACCAACTGAAACGAAGAGTAAGAAACAGAATACCTACTCCAATAAATCGTGAGCAGCTTCGGTTGACGATCATGGGAGAATGGAAAGCTTTTCCTTAAGACAACATCCAGAATTTTATCAATTTAATTCCAAGTCGAATGAGGAGTGTAATTCAAAATAGAGATGGTAATGCAGAATAATAAAAATCACGACTTTATCGTAATTTTTATAAAGAAAGCGGCAAAAATTACATTGTTAATTTTTGATTTTTTTTAACCTTTATTTTTTGACATTTGTTACTTAAGAAATGGTTGCATACTGCTAACATATTAAACATTAAGGAAACATCTAATGACAATAAATTTTTTGTAGAAGCCAAAAATTTTAGGTGGCTTCTTTTTAATGACTCGCAGTGTATATTTTGAATCATAGTGTAATTTTGCTACTTTGTATAATTGTACAAAATATTTTCAAAGTAAAATAATATATAATGAGTGTTCGGATTTCTATTTCACTTAGTATATTTGATTGCTTTGATTTTATAATTAACCACAAAATTTCTACACTTATCTTGTATTATTGTTTTAGTTTATTCGTTTTCTTAGCTGAGTCTTACATACGAGTCGATCAACTTATAGTATAATAAACTTAGCACGACCTGTTTCTTAACCCATTTAATTCAATAAAACTCTATTTCTGCATTTTATATACCAATTACGATCCTACCGAGTGTTTTATATAGGGATGGGATAATAAACCGACCGTAAAAATAAAATTAAAAATAGTTTGTGGACGTTGAACTTAACCATCTAATAAAATCCCTTTTATTTTGGAAGTAAAAGTATTATTACGCCGTTTTTATTATTAAATATTTTTTTATAGCCAGAGCGCACGATGATTTCCGATTTGCGGTCCTAATAAAATTTATCGAGATGTTAATAAAAAAAATTATGGAGATAGATATGAACTACGTAAAAAGTATTGTATAAAGTGATATAGTTACGGTCCATTTTTTGCAATAAACAATAAACCAGAAAATGTATGAAAGTAAGCTATAAACAAACCTTTAATACGGTTATTGTTCATAGTCAATGGTAGGGAAGTGATTACACTACAATAGTTTAATTTATTTTTTCTATCATAACTTAATAAAGGGGAGATTTGCTTGCCAATTGTAACGAAAATATATTTATTGTATACCTACACTGTACGGGGTTTAGCCGCTTAGAGGGCGCCACCAATAAAACCTTCCGATATAAATGTAACCTCAATCTTTTGTTGACATAAATCGAGAGTTTCATTGAGATACAAGTCTTGTAGATACAGTGATTTTTTGAAATTAATAAGTCGGTCGAAAAATGGATTTTAGCCGAGAACATTTTCGAGCAATAACTTTTTACAATTTTTAGAAAGGATTCTCCCAACAGCATTCTCTCTGAAATGGTTTCTGTATGTGAGAATGAAGCATCACACCAGTCAACTATTTCCCGCAGTATTTCCCGCAGTATCGCAACTTTTGTGTCAAAATCTGGTCATATGGCAACGATTGCTTCAGAAGATCAAAGAACGGTTACTTCTGATTGTATATAACCGTGTGTTTACCAGAAGTTATCGCGAAACTCCGACAAAGCAATACACATTGGCGAATCATCCTACATCAGGACAATGTAAGTGCTTACACTGTCTAAAAGACAATAGAGTTTTTGGAGCTTTAAAACATCGAATTTGTTAAATCATCCACCGTATAGCCCCGACCTAAGTCCCAACGAGTTCTTCACTTTCCCAAAGATCAAGAATTCATTGCGTGGGCAACAATTCCAGTCGCCAGAAGAAGCCGTGGATGCTTTTAAAACAGCGATTTTGCAGGTGTCAACTGAAGACTGGAATAACTGTTTTATTAATTGGTTTAGACGTGTGTAAAAAGACAACCTTTTTATCGCCTTAGCTATTAATAATAGACTAGCAAGCGGCGTGTGCTTGAAAGGACGTCAGTTTCTGCTACACCGCCACGTGAACGCGGCTTCCACAACAATTCGGGCTGCTTGGTACTCTGTGTTAGGTAATCAGCTCGTACATATAGACCGCGCGATGGATTTCAACGTGGATACACAACTGTTTATTGCTGCTGTTAATAAAAACCAGCCTACCATATGGGATACATCAAAATATTACCATGACAGGAGTAAGGGGGAGTCAAATATTTCTTTTTTTTTTCTATTACATTAATACTCATACACGGTAAACGCATATGCAACACGTTCCCTGTGATTATTCATGCTACTTGGGAGGCGTAATGACTCCCAGCGTGCACGCTACTTGCAAAGACGCAAGTGTGCATCGAGTCTAAAGAAAGGGATCAAAGCAAAAGAGATAATATCGAAACTCAAAGTCACTAAGGTAAATGGAGAGATGCATGCTAGAAATAACAAAGAGAGATCGCTAAAGAATAGAATGGGTCAGAGAGAAAACCCAGATCACTAATATAATTCACAGAATTAAACTCTAAAATGGCAGTGGGCGGGACATTTAACGAGAACTGACAATAGATGGTCCACTAGAATTACTCTGTGGTATTCATGGGGCGTTAAGAGACAAAGACGACGTCCAAACTTAAGATGGGACTAAGTTATAAGGAAACAGGTAATTGCAACATGACACAGAAGAAGCAAATATTAGACAATCGTGGACAGAAATTAAGAACAACTAAGTAAGGTAGGTTGCAACATAATCATATATATTCCTCAGGTAGCTATGGCTCCCTCCGTGGTTATTGTTAGTTGTTGCTTTGGAAACCATCAGGGTCCTTAAACAGTAGTGCCACAAATTGGTCTCATTGTTGTACTCTCTTTAATGACACAGTAGAGGTTACACAGGGAACGGTACTAGGCTTGGACTTCAGTCTGGTAGAGGTCTCTTAGTCGGGGCTCTTATTGCAGCTCAAATACAAAGAATTAGTTAGTGGAGTATTGAAGATAAAGAGAAGTTAGAAGATAAAGAGAAGGGAAATAATTGGGTCCCACCCTATTTTTAGAGGAACCGGGAAACCTACGACATATAAAATAAGATAACGAGAAAGGTAAGGTACGGTTGAGATAATCACGCGAGAATAAAATAAACCGTGAGAGAAAAGTTATTATGGTTACGCGGTACACACTTAATATTTCGACACATATACACTGTTTATATAATAAATCAAATAGTAATATAAATCAATAACAATGACTGAAAGAGATACACCATGCACATGAAATAAATATATATATACATATATATATATATATATATATATATATATATATATATATATATATATATAACGTGATTATTTCGACCAAAAAACAATTTATAAATATGTGGAAATATCGGGTATGTGGACTATAGTAAATAGTCCACATACCCGATTTTTTATTTACTATAGTCCACATACCCGATATTTCCAACATATATATATATATATATATATATATATATATATATATATATATATATATATATATATATATATATATATGTTCGGAAAGATTTCCGCGGTTAGTACAATTAAACTTAGAGCTAAGATTAATATTATTATAAAAATTAATATTAAACTCACCAGTCTTCCGGGTTGAACCGCGTCGATATCCATTTTGCCGAGCTTTCGACATCCTCTCTGATGTCTTCTTCAGGGCTTCCGAGGTCTCAGTCTCCCGAGCCCCCAGACACTACTACACTCACTAGTCACTTCTAGTTCACTCACTAGTTCACTACACTAGTGAACTACACTACTACTACTACTACTACTACTACACTACACTAGTGAACTAGTGAGTGAACTAGAAGTGACTAGTGAGTGTAGTAGTGTCTGGGGGCTCGGGAGACTGAGACCTCGGAAGCCCTGAAGAAGACATCAGAGAGGATGTCGAAAGCTCGGCAAAATGGATATCGACGCGGTTCAACCCGGAAGACTGGTGAGTTTAATATTAATTTTTATAATAATATTAATCTTAGCTCTAAGTTTAATATATATATATATATATATATATATATATATATATATATATATATATATATATATATATATATATATATATATATACATACATAATAAAAAAATAAACTTGAAATAAAATAAATAAGTGATTTTTACGCCTTGAGAATACGTAAACATGAAGTTACTAAAATGTTTGATTCTGATCACCTCAAATATGTGTATAAAATGTATCATAAATATAACCTACATATAAAACAAATCTGTTCATAATTCGTATGTATATAATATACCGTAGATTTATACTATTAATAGTTCGTCTGGTTGGATTCAAAATAAACAAACCATAAATAAGGTAAAGGCACTGGACTGGAGTCATAAATGCATTCCTACGATTTAGGTAAAAATATCGGTACTCACAATTGAATGATCGGTATTATACTTAGTCGGCTGCAGGTAGGCACAGATAATGACGTTCTTTCATAGAACGGTCTCGATAAAGGTACTTGACACGTTGCACTCGCCACAGGTATATTGGAACTTCTCAAGCGGCGTAGATGATTTAGGAAAGGTAACGAATTACAGTGGCTTCAATCAGCAATCAATTTCAAATTAATGTAGGCACAGGTAACATATCAGTCAAATCTCACACTAGACTAGACTGAACTGAGTGGATGCAGGAAGAAAGAAAAGACGGCAAACAGAATTGACTTCGTGTTCTCGAATGGAAGACGTCGCCGTTTGATGAAGACAACCGCATGCCACAGGAACCACGATGGAAAATGAACTCGATTTCTGATACTTAGACAAGCTAGGGATAAAAAAAAATGGGAGTATTGGCCGAAGAGTGCCACGCGAAAATGATACTTAATTGACAAGTCTGGTGTGGTCTTATTTCTATCCTTACTACTTTCTCTCGACAAGAAAGATTATTTCATAGAAAACCAACATCTCCGCTTTTCTTAGAAAGTAGGCTGGGTGGCTCGACAATAGAAACCAACTTTTTTGTTAAGAGGAAGGGTTTCTATTTAACAAAATAAAATTCAAGAAAACTATATAGGTGACAAATATTAACGAAAATAAAATACAAAAGAAAATTTTTAGGTCCTGTGTGATCTAATGTACATACAGGCGAATACGCTAGTCACAGCAATCTCAATCATTACACGGGGGAAGCGCAATACCATTTTGTGGTCTTAAATCTATTTAATTAAAAAAATATATTGTTGACCGCACTTGTTTTCCGATTTTCCTGTCTGACGGGTGAAAATTTTCGGGGAAATTATAGGAAAAACGTCCCACAACCAAAAAAAGTCGCAAAGAGAAATCGTGTCAGATTCAGGCTAATGAAGCGATACATAAAGTTTTGGAGAGAGTATCTATCACAACCTTTTTGGCGACGGGCACTCTTAACTATTAATAGCCTATAAGAACTAAACCAAATAAGAATTTACAATTGGAGCACAACACACTTCAACCTTTGCTTCGCTTAATAAACTATGATTTGGTGGATGCACAGATACGAATTAACATCGGCGCATCCACCAAAATACAAGGTCAATTCTGATAATTTTTTGAGCACTTTGTGGCGGGGGTAAAACGGCTTATATGATCGAGACGTATGAGAAGTCGTTGGAAAGGAGATAAAAAATGTAGTTCATTCCATTATAATTCGTGTTTATTTCAGCATTACAAAGAGACATTAAGCTTGTAGTATCTCAACGACTTAACGTACAGGAGCGAAATGTCATATGGCAAGATTTATCATATCTTCGTTGTTATTAGTCGATTTTGACGTACGACCCATCTAAAGCCTGGAATTCCCTGAACTCTTCTACTAAACCACGTACATTATGACATTACACAAATCCACCATTACTTCGAACGTATTGTAGTAACACACTCTCTCTTTATCGAAAATAGGATACCTCAGTTCCCTTTTTAAGCAGGTTCCTCTCACGCGGTCTTGATGCTAAGACCTCTGAAGCTTTTTCGGATAGCCTAATTTCCGTACTAAACCATTTATCTTGCTGATCAAATCCAATCTATCTGAGAAGCTTAGTGTCAACTAGTAGGAGAGCAGTGGGGCTTCGTATGATCCTTGGCTCCCTACAACTTGATGTTGTAAAGAAAAACTAATTACAGTATTGAAACCAGCGTCCCTCAGTACCTATAAAATAGCTTAAAATCAAATCCAACAGAATATTTTTTTTTTCAAATTGTTTCCCAGTGTATTTATCATATCAAAATATAGCAGTAATATTCCTACCGGATCAGGAAATACCTATTATTAAACACTATATAAATTGCACGTTCAGTTTTCCAATTACAAATAAAATAAAATTACAGATTTAGTCTCATTATTTCTCATCTAATCATTTATTGTAAATAGTTAAAATAATACACTAAATCTTACTACATAAGATAACTCTTACTTTCGAACAATTATGTAGGAGTTTTCGTTATTATATAAATAACATATAATTAATTAGACAAATATTAAATATTTTGATTAAATTGTTTTTCATCAATTGATAAACATTTAAAATGTTTAAAAAAATCATAAGGGAAGGCCTTGGTATAAGTCTTCCTTCTGTACTGAGGTTTTAACCCCTAAGTAAAACACAAAAGACAAAAAACTAAAGACTAAAACACATAAGATAACATAAACAATTAAGGTTTGTATATATTTAATATAAAATCTATTCGCCTCAAGTGTGAACTTAACTCACAAGTAGAATAAACATTTTCATTAACCTTAGGAAATCACGACTAATTGGATATAAATACGTTGTAGTGATTATTGTAGTATTATTATTGTTATAGATATTAGAATAGCATTTCGCAAAGTATTTGTCAGAAATGTAATAAAACTCATAATCAAGATCCTTAAAAGTGAAACCCTATTTGCCTGTGTGTATTCTGTTTGAAGTATTTTCAAAACTTTCAAAGTATATGCAAATGTTTCAAAAATATGTTTAATATAATTCCATTGTTGTGTGTGGTACAACCATGGCGCAAACTACGACGAATCTGGATCTTCTCCGTCAGTTTATCTTCAAAATTCACTTTCGCTGTTTAATTCCAATATAGGTTAAATATAATTCTTATGAAATTGGACACTTCATTATGAAATACTAAGACGTTTGCGGTATACGCTAAATACTCGTAACTAATAATAATATATACCATTATAAAATAATTTCACTTCTCCCACTTTGAATTTCCTAGAACTTTCTCCACTCTCCCACTTTTGAATTTCCTAGAACTTTTTCCACTGTATATTATGTACTTACTTACTATACTCCAAAAATGCTAAAAAAAGTGGTTTCAAAACAATCTATTTAATTAAATAAATTTATTAGCCCCGGAAAACAAAAATAATATAAATGTCTCTGGAAACATCAAAAGAAATTTAATACTCTCAAAAGGCCTACATTTTCTGCTGTTTCTCAACCATAAATTTCAATTAATATAATGTTCCCAAGATATTCTCAAAATAAACAAAATTTAAATCTTACATATGTGAATTTAATATTTCAAACATTTAAAGGGCATAGTATGGTGGGGATATGTAGATATTCTGTATATGATGTAGTTATTCTTAATATGTTTATTTTTTATTTCTTGATACAAGTAAGTGCTTTCATTTATATTGTACTAATGACGATGAAAATAAGCTTTTACTTTCTTTTCTCATTTCTTGCTGAAAATATCTCTACGGTCTCTTGAGCATAAACGTACATCATATTTTATAAATTTCTTTTCTAGGTCTTAGCTTTCATTCTTAACTTTATTATTGTTTTTTCCTGTCGATCGTACAAGAAATTGATATGCAACCTTTCTAAGTTTACCGTTGTTAGTCTAATTTTTACCAAAACAAAAATTAACATTCCTGTACGACCATGAGGGCATTCTGTGGTGAATAATTCCAGGCACGCGGCCAGAAAATTAAAAAAGATACCTATGCAATTGTCCTTTATGCATGTATTACGCGTACGCTGCAGCTGTAATTTATAACAGCTAATGTTAAATGGTTCTGCAAATTCCACAAAGGGATACGGTACATTGTGTCCGTGAAAAAATTTCTATACTAATTTTGACAAAATTATAAGATATAAATTATAGGATTTGTGTTTTACATAAATATGTTGCAATATGTAGATGCAAAATGTAATAATATAATATGTAGACATTAGAATAGAAAGATAAAGATAATCCTGAAACGAACTTCATGATAGTATATATATGTAAAAAGGACGACAAAAGATATTGCGGAAATTGGAATGGAAAGAAAAGATGCCCAAAAGTTGGATATTACTGAGGTTAAGATAAGAATTAACCCAAGGAAAAGGTTAGTCTTGGAATTTAAGATAGACGAAGAATTCCAGGTTTAAAGTCGTTCACTATGCAATTCGGCACTCAGGTGTTTTGAATGACACACTGGCGAACGTAGGTCCCACGTTCGTGGGTCGTGGTTGGGACGTGGGTCTATAGATTGCTGATAGAAACAGGGTATACCGAAGTCAGAAAGAAGAAAAAAATAAACCATATTAACTGAAAGAAAATGAAAAAAAATTGAACCAAGTAAAAAGGAAAAAGGACGCAATCTTATCTTGAGAGTTACAAGGAAAACTCGGGCTCTTATAATATATGTTAGAGGATTGGTTTAAGAAAAAAAATATTACAAGTATGCTTAAACTCTCTTTAAAACCAATATGTTTCTATGTAGCTAAAAAACAAGAAACAATTACCTCATATGGTCGTCCAGGAAACTTATTAGAACTTATTTATAAGTGGTCCAAGAGAAAGAAAGATTGTTATAGAAATCAAAATACAAAGTTGTTATCTACTAACTGTAATTAGTTACAAGTTAAATCATAAAATACTCAGTTTAACTTGACATAAATATTTTCACTTTACAAAGAGAAATGTCCAATATAAAATGATATCTTTTAAAATCCATCTTTCTTCTTCTTAAGGTGCCATCTCCGCTACGGAGGTTGGCAATCATCATAGCTATTTTAATTTTTAAGGCAGTAGCTCTAAATAGTTGTTTTGAGCTGCATCCAAACCATTTTCTTAGGTTCTTGAGCAATGAAATTCGTCTTCTTCCGATGCTTCTTCTGCCATCTATCTTTCCTTGCGTTATGAGTCGTATGCCATACTTCTCGCCCCGCATCACATGTCCGGGATACTGTAGCTTTCTTTCTTTAATTGTAAGTTCAACTTACTTCTCTTTACTTATTCTTCTCAGAACTTCATTGTTCGTAAGTTTATCTACCCAGGAAACCCTCATAATTCTTCTATAGGTCCACATTTCAAAGGAGTTAAGTCGTCTCATTGTGTCTAGATTTAACATCCATGATTCCATAGTATAGTACACTCTGTAGGTAACATTTTGTTAGGGGTACTTTAAGAACTAATGTTAAATCTTTGCCACATAGGACCTTTTTCACTTTCATAAAATTAGAACGTGCTTTTTCGATTCTGACTTTGATTTCTGCAGTGTAGTCATTATTTTCTGTTATAAGTGTTCCTAGGTAAGTGTACTTTTTTACTCTTTCGATCTACTGGCCTTCTACTGTCAAGATTTCGTTAGTATTATGGTTGTTTTTACAAATTTTTATAAATTTTTTGATATTGATATTGATATTGATTTTGATATTGATATTGTGTTTTTGATATTGATATTACTATTTTACTTATGAGTCTTTCCAGGTCTTGTAAACTATCTGCTAATATGACTGTATCATCCGCATATCTGATGTTGTTTACTAAGACTCCATTTACTCTTATGCCGACTGTTTCATCTTCAAGAGTTTCTCGAAATACCTCTTCAGAATAAGCGTTAAATAATAGAGGTGATAGTATGCAGCCTTGCCTGACTCCTTTCTTTATTTCCATTTCTTCAGATGTCTCTTTTTCAATTCGTACTATTGCTTGCTGATTGTAATAAAGGTTTGTTATTAGCCGTAAATCTCTTTCATCTAGGTTTTTATTTTTTAGAATTTCCATGAGTCGGTCATGTTTTACTTTATCAAACGCTTTATTGTAGTCTATAAAACAGACGTAAAGAGGACGGTTAACATCCAAACATCTCTGCGTCAGCACGTTGAAGGAGAATAGTGCCTCTCTGGTACCCATACCATTGCGGAAGACATATTGTGTGTCACTAATATCCAGCTCCAGTTTAGAGTGAACTCTGGTGTGGATAATTTTCAACAGAATTTTCAATATGTGACATTAAGCTTATGGTTCGATAGTCACTGCACTCCTTGGCATTCACTTTCTTTGGCAATGCTGATGTCAACATTTCTCTAGGGATGATTCCCGTAGTATAGATAGCGTTGAACAGTTCTACTATTATGTCTAGGTTTTTCTCGTTGACCAACTTTAATAGCTCGCTTGGTAACTCATCTGGATCAGCAGATTTATTGGTTTTCATTGAGTTTAATGCCTGACTAACTTCTGATTTTGTTATCTCTGGGCCTACATTTCCCGTTTGGCTATCTACAGATGTACTAGCTTCTCTCTGGTCATGAAATAATTCTTGACTTTTTTATGTAGATTAAAGTTGTCATATCTGTTTTGCACTTATTCTATTTCTTTACATTTTTCAGAAAAGTAGGTTTCTTTAGCCTCCCTAATTTTTTGGTTTTTTGGTTTTGAAGCTGTTTATAGCGGATCGTATTGATGAATTTGTTTTTTCTCCTATCATTCATCAACTCTAGAATTTCCTAGGTCATCCACTCTTTTTTCTTACATTTGTTTGTTCAAAGTACTTTCTTACTTGGCTTCAATATAGAGGTTTTGAAGACTTGCCACTGCTGTTCTACGTTGCAATTATTTCTTGGGTTTCTATCTTTACAAAAAGTTAAATATTAATATCTCTCCATAACCTGGTAACATCATGGTTTAAAAAATAATCCCAATAATAAATGTTAAAAAAATGAAAAATTTAAATTTACCTTGGTTTTTATCATACAGTACGTTAAGTTTTAAATTAGATATACACACTATAAATGGCAACACTGCGCGCCGTCGACTTTCCACGCGTTCCTCCGTTACGCTGTCGCCAATAATTTGTCATTATACAGTGTTTATTTAAAGCAATAACAGCGTAGATTTTTAATTTATTTTTGTAAACAACATGTCTGTTTATACGCCCGCAGAAAAGGTTCAAATAATAAAATGGTTTTATAATGGTAATTCTGGACAACAGTGTGTAGATTTATTTTCTGTGTTTTTTAAGGGGAGACCAGTCAGTTCATAATATTGTTAAAAATTTTAAGATTGGCTCTTGTGTTGGCCCGCTGGCAAGCCCAGATACAAAAGGAATGTTCATGACAAGGTTCGTAGTATACTCATTGTAAAATAAACCAAGGTTCACGATACACGTTTCAAGATATAAAGCCTCGGAATATTAAGCAAAAATGGTATTCAACATAGCAAATATTAAAGAATGTTGCTTCTATAAGTAAACGGAAACATCTAGTCGGTAAACAGTATGAATTGCAAAATGGGAGCCTATTGGTAATAATGGTGTAACAACACACAGTCAGATTTCCTAAAAATTTATGTACTCTAAACAATCGCAGAAACTATTTAGAATTTTTTAATGAGAGAATAGTAAGCAAGAATACTTAAATTTCATCCCCAACTAGATATTTAATTAAGATTTAAACGTAATGTTTTTGTTTGGCCCTTTTATTTATCACCAATTCATGGCCTGAAAAACTCAGAAAATGTTGCAAAAAGTGTTGATTTGTTTATTGCGAAGAAGAGTTATTGTGTGTTTAATCTTGAATGAACAAAATTTTCAACAATTTTGTAGGTATTATATGTATTATATGATCCTGGAATGTAATTTTGCCAATAAAATAATTACGTTCCTTTTTTGATGTAATATCTGTGTACAATTGTATGTACTATGAGAGTTAACAATTGTCCAAATGTTTATTCTTAGGTCCTGGTATTGTTTTTATATAAAAATAGATTAAATGTAAAATTTATCAATTAATGTCAATATTATGTATGTATGCAAATCAAATTACGGTATCTGTGATGCTGAACTAACACTTCTGCTTCTTCCACAGTGCACTGGGTCGGGGGAGCAGTGTTCTTGTTGGGTGGTTGTTTTTACAGAAAACTGGAGTGCTTCTGGCGTTGGTTTATATAAGACTGAAGTGCGTGTAGTTCGAAATAGCTTCGCCTCCATTAACTATCACAGGGGCGGTGCATACAGCACCGTATTAGTTTACGTATATAAGACATACACACACGTTAAGTAAAGAACGAAGTAAAAAAATTAAAACATGTATGGAGGGACCTAACAATCTGTAAAATTCATTTTATTAAAATAAAAAAGTAAAGGTGGAAAATACAGCAACATTTTAATATCCACAACCTTACCAATATTTTACCACGTTCCAATAAATTACTCACATAACATCTGTTCCAAACTTCATCATGTTTATAAATAGAACATTGTAAATGGAACAATAGTAAAAAATGTAGAATAATCGTTCAGAAATTCAGGCTGATGTTGCGAGTAATATTTATATGTTTTTGAAATATATACTTTTATGTGTATCTCGTTTTTGCATACTGAATTACAAAAGGTTTTCATAAAACAATATCAATTTATGTAGGTAATTTAAAATTTTTATCCACTTTGTCCTTATATAAAGATATAAAAGGTACAAGTACAAGCTCGTTTGATCAACAGTTACTAAATTTTTATGGGTGCTTATTTTGGGGTAGTATATAAACTTTCATGCACTTGATTTCAGAAACCTTATGTCGTTTATATGAGGTCAAAATATTTACATATTTTCCATTTTATTACTACTTCTATTAAGAGGTTTTTGGTGAGATGAACATAAAAATATTTGTGTACCCTTCTGAATTACTTTTATCTGCTACCTTGTTCATTTTGTACTTTTTGAATTCCAAAAGTTTAATATGGGTTTTTTATGAGTTTTATTAAATTTCTTACAAAAAGATGCCCCGTATGTATTACAGCAGTAACCAAAAATTTAAACATGTTTTAGATTAAACAAAAACTTACAATGAAGTAAAAATTTCTAAAATATAGCACATTGTGTAACCGTTTCAAAAGATTTAAAAGAAACTTATTATAAATTTCGATTATTTTTTTTTAAATAAAACTACTTACCCCATCTATCTGTCAAGTACCTACCTGTAGCCGACTCAAGGATTCTTCTGTAATTCCCAAATATATCCGGTAGATGAGCACATTCATCACCTTGTCACTCACGCCGAGAATCGAGAATCGTTAAGACCGTCCAACCGTTAAGACGTGTTTCCAAAGTGGGTCTCAATTTAGAGGTGAGCTAATAAATCCTTTTCTTGTCCATATTTCAGATAGATATTTATTTTTTTAGACCCTTATTGGAGAGGCTATAATGCTGACTTATTTCTAATACTTGTCGCAAGATAGTATTGGTATGGAGTTATTCCAGATCATTGCCCAGTAGCGGTATCTTTTTATGGAATACCTAACCCCTTTTATCTAGGATGGTGGTGGATTGATATCGGATGTAGCCGAATCAATGGTTTATTTGGTGACTGATTAAATAAGAAAAGAAACAGAGCAGATTAAGGTTGTACCAATTTTTATTATGCCTACTTTCAAGACAACAGAAATGATTATGAACTCAAAAAATGAAAATATAGTGAAGTGATCTAATTTTATTTAAAGGTTTATTTTCTCTATTATTTATAGTTGATAAATAACTATATTATTTTCAATGTAAACAAATTTCGAAATTTGGGGTTAATATACATATATATTCATTTTCTTTATAACTAATTCTTAATTTAATACGATACAAAGCTTTTTTATTTACGATAATAAACATAAACGTGATGTAAACATAAAATAGTATTTTGGTATCATTTTGGGATGACGTAACTTTTAATGTTTTCTTTTTGTTCATTACTAAGAAATAATAAAGAATAGTTTTCTTGTAAACCTTCAATAAATCTTATTTTTTTTTGCTCGTCCCCGTCGAGGATAAACCAGGGGTGGCGTCCAATAATAAATTATAATTTCATATTATCTAATTGTGCTTGGATTTAAGATACGATATAGTTTCTATATGTTTAAGAAAACCCCGCCCAATTCTCTTCGACAGTGAGCGATTCTGGCCTTGCATATATCATTGTAGCACGACAGTGTTACAAAATGGCGCCTAGAGTCCACAAAAAATACATTGCTGAATACATTGCTTTCGTCAGAGACGAAAATGCCACTGAACCTCTAAAAATCATACGATTAAGCTGAATTTTGCCAAGCATATTAATTTTGTGACCCTAAAAAAGATGCAAAAAAGTTTACCACTTTTACCACCGAGCCTCCCCCTAAAACCCCCCTCGCAGGGGGTAAAAACGCAACAAATCAATTTACGAACAATCTGTACACCGTAGAAAAAAATGTTTCAAATAAAAAATGTAGCTGAGATAATTTTAAACAAAAATGTTTATAAACATTTTTTGTGTAGAATGAACCGTTCTCTTAGAAACAACGCTTGAAGCGACCGTCGATTTTGCACGCGCGTGAAATCAATGTTCAATATAATCTGCATCAGCTCGACGGTAAAAATTCGATATCTTTTGATTCAAGTGACCTTTCGACAAAATTCAAGATGCGTTTTAAAGGTAAAGAGTGCAGCTTTCATATGCATTTTTTGTATTTTGCCGATAATAAACTTAGTTTTTATAAAGGTATTAAAAAAATTAACGTGGCGCGATTTTTGCTATTTTTTATGATTCTCACGAGATCAATACAATCTATCCCTTTCAATGACTGGTCACTATAAAGTTTCGATTACTAAAGCCTAACCTTTAAAACCTATAGCATGAAATTTTAGTTTTGAGTTTTGGCAACAAATGTGAGGCATTTGAAATATGCTTAAAAAACGCTGGATTTAAACTTTCACACAACAAACGGTCTAAAACATTTAAAACTTGTTTTTCAATTACACTAGTACGTTTAAAAAAAAATAAAACTGCAATAAACTACATAAAAAACCGTCTTCTAAGATGCATTTCCCGTGACGTGCGATCGTTTGTAATATAAAAAATTAAATTCTGCATTTTTTATTCATATTTCAAATGCCTCATATTTGTTACCACACCCCAAAATTAAAATTTCATGTCATAAGTTTTAAAGATTCATCTCTACAAAATGGAAATTTCACTACAACTGGTCAATGAAAGTGATTAATTTTATTGATCTCACGAGAATCGTAAAAAATGGCAAAAATCGAGCCACGTCAATTTTTTTAACACCTTTATAAAAACCGAGTTAATTACCGGCAAAATACAAAAACTGCATATGAAAGCTGTACTCTTTATATTTAAAACACATCTTGATTTTTGTAGATAGGACAAAAGATATCGAATTTTCACCATCGAGCTGATACAAATTTTTTTGAACATTGATTTCGCGCATGTAATTGACATGCACAATCTACGGTCGCTTCAAGCGTTGTTTCTAAGAGAACGCTTCAGTCTACACAAAAAATGCTTTGTGTATCTTTTTTTTTTTTGAAAAAGTTGTCTAGTGACGTCAAATCTCTAAATAGAAGCTTTTAAGTTATGAGAAAATGATAAGTTTGGCGTTTTGTTTATTTAAACTTGATGAATCCCTAAATGAGAGTCTTTTTGTATTACCTTATACTTTAGAATTATAATTTGTTTATTGGGGGTTAAAAGGGGGGACTGAACAATTACTAGGTTTGGAGATAAGGTCAAAAATAAATTGAAACGTTTGCGAACGGCTACTCGTGTTTTGGTTGGAGCGCTGAGTCATGGATAAGGATTCCTGGCCACGACTGCTGGTCCATAAAACTTATATTTATTTGTAAACTGAAATAAGAGCAAATCTTAGTATATTAAGGATAAATGTTTCATTGGCTAATTATTTTCTTTTAATTATTAAAAAAAAGTTTGTTACCTTAGATTTGATTAGAAAACACACTGTCCCACACAAACTTCAAATGATCTGGATCCGACCCATGGGGGACACAAAATAGAGACTGGCCCACACCTAAACTGGACCTCAGGTTATCCTGGATGCTAACTATAGATTCTTCGGCTGCTTATTTTTCACTTAAACCATGAGGGCCCACTTAGCCCTCAGAAACGCTGTTATCAAAATCCTTTGACACATACAGTAACAAACCGGTGATTATCTCACTTTTCAAAGACTGCCACAGCCACATAGCATAACCTTCTTTTTATTAAAACTCATGGAATTAAATGGAAAATTTGCCGATTTTTAAAACTCTCCGAGAACGATGTTTTCCCGTTCAGACCCTAAACTGGTCTTTTTGACTGCTACACTAACGAATTTCTGAGGACAAAATTCTTCATGATTTCATTCATTTACCAACGCGACGAATGCCATGCAGGACGTCTAAAATGAGTTTTTGTGTTAGAAAAGGTATTCTTATAACATATTGTCAGATTGTAAAATTCAATGGAGTAAATTGAGACCTGTAAGATCTTATGTTTATATATTGTCAGATAGAGGAAAATATCATCGTCATCCAGCCTTCTGTTCCCAAAGTTTTTTTTATTAATTTAAATGGCATAAGTAAGTGCCATACAGCTAGTCACAACATGCAAATATTCTCTAAACAACAGGATTGTTTAGTATAATATAACACGATAATAAAAATTGCAAACTTAAGCAGCATTACAAATGTTAAGCAATAAAATAATTATTAAGGACCAGATAGGAATAAAACATGGACAATCGTTTCTTGTCTAGGGACCCATCAAAACATCGGTCCGGCACGTCGCCAAAAATCTAAAAAACAGATGACACTCGCCACGAAAACGTTATTTAATTATATATAGATGTTAACAGGCAGGATGTTCTTCTTCTCCTTCTTCCTCTTTATAAGCAATCCTGCTTGTTCATTGGCGAATTAATACCTCTATGGAAGGTTGTCACTCCATCTTTTGTGCGATCGTCCGATACTTCTTCTACCGATTGGTGACTTATCTCTTGCTATTTTGACGACACAGGTCTCCTCCATTCTGCGTATGTGGTTATTTCCTGTAATTCTTCTCAGTACTCTCATCTCTGCAGTTTCCAGTAGCCTTTGCGTTGTGGCTGTGTTGGGTCTTGTTTCTAAGGCATATTAAAAAAATATTAAAATAAGCTATTAAAAAATTGTAATACGATACACTCTAACAGGACACGTGAAAGCTGACACTATCGAAGAAGAACTTAAAGTAACTAACAGAAACTAAGAAAAAAGTATTGTATACTGCGTCAAAAGTTGAACAACATTATGAGCATCCAGCTTTCTGCGTCCAAAAGTTAAACATAGGCCTGCCCTAATTCCTTAAAGTTCTGTTGGTCTTAAGCTTCTTGTAGCCAATTCCCAGCAATTCTTTTGACGTCGTCTGTCCATCGTGTAGGTAATCTACCTCTGCTTCTTCTGTCAGCTCGTGGTCTCCACAGTGTAATTTTTTGGGTCCACCGCCTCTATGACATCTGTGACGCCTGTCCTTCTTCTTATTTCTTCGTTTGTAACTCTGTCTTTGAGAGTCAGTCCAAGTAGCGAGCGTTTCATTCGTCTTTCGGGCTACTCTGAATTTGATTGCTGTAGCTGAGTTAAGGAAAGTGTTTCGGCGCCCAACTTTCGGCGTTTCATGACTGGAAGCACACATTGGTCGAACGTCTTCTTTTTCAAATAATTTGGATGTTGCTCTGAAGATTTTTAATAGAGCTCCATATGCGGAAATGCTAAAGAGATCCTTCTTTGCAGTTCAGCAGTTTTGTTGTCCCTGGCAATTTGTATTTTATTACCTAAGTATTTATATTTATGAACTAATCCTATTTCATTGCAGTCGACTTTTATATTTTCGCTTGGTACCATATTTGTCATGTATTGGCTTTTTCCAAAATTTATGTTCCAACCAACCTTATTATAGGCGGCATCTAACTCAGTAAGCATAGTTCCAATCTCTTATCTGTTATCATAACAATGTCGTTCGCAAATCGTAGGTGCGAGAGTATTTCGCCGTCGACATTGATTTCTTTGGCTTCCTACTCCAGTTTTTTGAAAGGATGTTTCAGAACGTAAAGTGTTTGGGTGATAACGTGTCTCCTTGCTTGATGGATCTTTTGATTTTTATACATTTTGTATCTTTGTGTAGTCTTACAGTGATGGTTATTTTATTGTATATATTCAACGCGATAAAAGCGAAGTTTTAAATTCCGTAAAAAGCAGGACGTTGTAATACTTGGTACACATCATGAGAGGTGAAAAATACAAACTATTAAGGAATATAATTCAGGGCAAAATCAAAGGCAGAAAAAGACTAAAAGCTCATGGTTACGCAATCTCCGTGAATGGTTTGAATGCAGTTCAATTGAACTATTCAGGCGCGTAGCCAACAAAATTATAATTGCTAGAATGATATTTCCAATCTCCGATAAGAGCGGAACTTATAGAAGAAGAAAGGTTGCTTGACTAGTCAAATAGATCAGTAACCCTTGTATTGTTCTCTATTTTTTGTTCTATTAGATTTATTGATAAATATTGTCGCGTGTTTCAAAACCTCAACCTGACAACTGTCTTTAGTCTCATTCCATACAATATATTTTTCAGTTTTTGAAAATTCTTAATAAGATATTCGAAACAATTTTTGACCCTAAAGGGGGAACTTTTTCTCAGATTTATGTTAGTTTTATCATGTAGATCGTAAAATTTGCAATTTTTAAGTAACATAATATTTCCTTGTCCAAACAACAGTTACTCCTCCTATATACATAAAAAGCCTTATATTGTCGTTTATGTACTTTCATTTCAATTAAACTACACTTTTTGTCGACCTATAGCCCGTATTTACTAAATTCACCGCATTATAGCCATGGCTGTTATTATCATTATCTTCATTATGCCTCGCGTTCCCCATATGCCCGTAAATTACATTTTTTATTCCCCGTTCGTTTCCTCCTGCGGTTTTTACTGCTTGATGTTGTTTCTCTAACTATATCAATTTCGAGGCCGGATTAATGAGGATTATTTCGATTTTTCGAGAGTTTAAATGGAATCGAATGAGAACGGGGTATTTATTTATGGAATTGTGATCTCCGTTGAGGTTATGGATAGAAAATTGGTAATACAGCTGGATTTTATGCGAGATGAAACAATTTTTGAATATTAAGTTTACGGGGATTAAAAATTCAAACAAGTGAGAGCTGTTGGAGTTTTTGAGCATATACTCGGGCCGGTTTTTGTTTTAAATGCTGATTGACGTAGATACAAAGCCGTTCGTATACAAAATCCGGTATAGGCACCTTGAATAATACCGGATGTTATCTTCTAGTGCTTGAATTGCACCATGTTAGCGTAGTGGATTATGCCACTTATCTACGTCCTTCTTTTCGCATTTTGCTCATAAAAAGGGTATAAGTAAATTATAAAAAAAATAAAAAAGTAAAAAGTAAAACCACCATGTCAAAAATAAAACATATAAATATCTTTCTAAAAATTCAGATATAAGAGAAAAATATAACGAAGTAAATAACAAATGAAATACATAAATTACTTAAGATAAATACAAAAAAGGAATTGCTAAATTAGCTCAGTCTGGTTATGCAAAAATCATCGATTTCACGGTAAAATTTTTCGCAGATATCTGAAGCTTTTAAGACATAGGTGGGGTTTACTAGATGACGAATAGATGAAAAAGTACTCGTATTTTTACCTTGCGTTTTTTTTTTTAAACAATAATTTATGGTCACAATTTGATTTTTTGTCTATAAGTTTTTTCCCTTAATGGGAATTTTACTTCTTAATGTTTATAAACAATGGAGATATGATTTTTTTAAAATAGTCCCTAACTTCATTCCTATTGGTCATAGAAAGTTTTTTTTAAATGTGAGTTTTTTTACCAGCTATCCAATGGTGGTGCATACAAGTCTGTAGCTTGAAAAATATAGAAATTATTACAATTGTTTATAAGTAAAAAACATACCACCTGTTCAAACGTTTATTTGCAATTCTCAGAAGTTCAATATGCATTTAACGTCTGAGATATTATCGTCTTAAAGAATCCTATAAAATTTGCTAAATGTGTCATCAATAATAGAGCAAGTTCAATAGTTTAAATATTTAGCCTCAGGGATAAATAAATTAAATAACTTTTAAACTATTTGACCGACCGGGGAAAATTTCGCACAAATTTAAAAGACGGTAATTCCTGTAATAGACAAAAAATCAAATTGTGGCCATAAATTATTGTTTAAAAAAATCGCAAGGTAAAAATACGAGTACTTTTTCATCTATTCGTCATCTAGTAACCCCTACCTATGTCTTAAAAGCTTCAGATATCTGGGAAAAATTTTTCAACCTTTTTTTAACCAGACTGGGCTAAATATAATTAGAAGAAGATAGACATAAAACTTTGGTTATATTATCAGGAGACCTTAATACCAACTACTGAGACTCATTATTCAGGTAGAAGCGAAGGGAAAACTTAAGTAAGTAAGATTAAGTAACATACGGCAATGCACTGGCCTTCAAGTAAATGATCCCTTTCGAGCAGCTGCTGCAAGGTTTCGTGATATTGTTGACATAACCTAACTTAGCCAACTTATGAAGACAGACCCTTTACCATGAGAAGAAGCATAAATAATATGGATATGTGGGGATTTACGCGGAACAGGCTCCTGTTTCGTCCCGTGTCCCGCACTTTTCCATCTGTCGCGTCCCGCATCGATTTTCGTTGTCCCGTCCCGTGTCCCGCTGTCCCATAAAGCTAGCTGAAATTATATTTTCTAAATAAGTAAATATATTTTTATAATAATTATATGAAGTCAAATTTAATATTTATATTTTTTCTGAGCATATTTTGTTTTTACAAATTCTCTTAATAATTAAACATCGAAATTATATTATTAGGCTCATTTAATAACTACTTCAGTTTCTACAGGTGGCATATTTTCCTGTACAATGTATTGTCTAAAAATTTTTACTTGTTTTGAGTTTTTCCTCTTTAAATTGTTTCAGACGCTATACTATAGAGGATCATTCACGCAACAATTCAATTAGAAGTTTTCAATGTTTTGTTGTCGTATACAATACTTAATTGTACATGGCCATCAACATGAGGTGTAAAATTCGGGTCTGCTACGCAGTCAACACTATTTAAATCCAGTTGATTTTCGTCCATTTTTCTTTTATCCATATTAACACAGTAATAATTTCTGCAACTAACAAGCAATATGGAGAAGAAGCTGCGTAAATACGAATAAGGAAATAAGTTTTTATTTAATTAAAAAGAATGAAATGCTGATCGAAAGTAATCATTTAATGTTAAAAAAATGTAGAAAATGTTATTTAACTGACCTTAAACCGTAAAAAATTGTCTTCGGCAGTGATTTAACAATGCTGATCTTTTAGCGATGCATAAATCACCAAATCAAGTAACAAATTACTACGGTTGGTTTTTTAACCAGGAGGAGTAATTCAAATTTGTTTCGCCGGAATGCTTGATTATAATTGGTAAAACCGCAGGCAAGTTTACTCCACTAAATTATGACATGTTCACACTAATTACATTTATGAAATTTTAAAATTCAAGATTTATATCGACGATTTTTTGTATTTTCTGCGTTATTCCTTTAATTTTTAGATTTTTTGTTTACATTTATATAAAAAATAGTTCTTTTCAGAACTATTTAGTGACGTATTAGTGTTATTAAGATATGGATTCAATGCCAAGTACTAGTGGTAATTATTCTTCTCCACCTAAAAAACGCCGAGTAGATTTGGGTCATTTATCATCAAATGAAAAACAATGCATTATAAACATGTACAAACAAATAAAAATTGATAATCCTGGAATGGAAATAACAGCCATGGTAGCAAAAATAAAACAGGTAACATGTTAGTTTTGCAGAATCTATCAAAATTTTTGATTTTTTTCTAAAATGTCATAAATAATCTCTAAAAATTCTTCAACTTCTTCATAACAATCCAACATTTTTTTATTGTAATTATAAAAACAAAAAAATATATAGTGGAAGTGAATTGGAAAAAATTATTATTCAAACATAAACAAAATTAGGTTAGAATCAACGTATGAGGTTGTCCGATACTGATTACTGGATTACCGCAAGGCCGTGATAATCAACCAAAAAAAGAAGATATACTTGGTGACTTTTCTAGTAACTTTCTTGGGTGTGAATCTGTCTTTTTAGTTTACTCCTCCTGGTTACAAAACATAGTATAGTATATTTTAATACTCACGATACCAAAATTGCAACCAAACAAATAACCTTTATACCTCAGAAACGAAATCTTATATAAATATCATTTAACTCCACCTAAGTGAATCATATAAAAGGTAGGGTAGTTATTTTTGTAAGATTACGAATAAAATAGAAATGTTTAACAAACTTACATTTTTATTTATTAAAAGAAAGCCCTTATTTCTTTTTATTTATTACGTTCACGATTAAAATCGCTGTCCCGTCCCGTCCCCGTCTCGCGGGACAAAGTACGGAACGGGACGTCCCACGTGCATCTCTATGGATATGGTATAACACACTCTTTGCCTATCTGTCATTAGAAATATTCTACAGATCAACTCGTTTTAGCTCTTTTCATCTCTGCCACAGGACTCTTATTCACCTTCTCTCAGCAATTTAGTTTTACTTAATCTCGTTTCGACCTTAGCCATGTTTCCGTGCCATATAAGACAACTATTTGTTGTTTTTTAGCTAATCATTCGTCTTTGGTGCGTCCTGTATGATTGTAATTTAAATTAGTTATTCTTGACCCCAAACATTTGAAATTTTTTAACTGTTTCACGTTTGCACTGGATAACGAATAATGCTTCTGTGTTAAGCTATTAATTTTTGTCATAGAAAAGAAACGTGAACTTAGTTTATATCTTCGTGAGACAGGATAGTTTTACCCTACTGATAATTCGTCGTTGCGATAGTAATCCTGCTCAGTACGAGAGGAACCGCAGGTTCGAACATTTGGTTAACGCGCTTACTCGAGCGGGTAATGGTGCGAAGCTACCATCCGTGGGATTATGCCTGAACGCCTTTAACACGTTGCATGCTAATCACGCCTATGAGCGTTAATATATAGCTTTAGTCATATGCTGACGACGCACATGTGAGTTTTTAAGATACCTATGTTTTGTATTGTCTAGCATAAATACCGTTGCGTATAAAAGTTTACTTTGTGGAAGAGTTTTTAGAGGAAACTATCTGTTAACCTATTTATCAAGCGGTTCTCAAAAACATTTTTTACCTTTCCTTCTACTACCATAGTTCCATAGTTTCCGTTTTTATAGCTAAAGTAATTTAGGTATTCTCGGTTAACTTTTTTTATTAGCCCGTTGTTTATATGAAACTGTTCCAGAAGTGACAGGTTGGTCCTGACAGACCGGCCACGACATTTTTATATACATAATGAGAAATACTCTGTCTATGTCCTTATTATTTCTTTTTCTTCTTTTAGAATATTACCATTACCTTCTTCAATTTCACTTGAGTTTCGGTAATTTATTCTCAGATGCTGTATTAAATCAAATTATTTTTAATTTGCTTCGTAAATTGGGGTTAAAAAATACATAATATTGTATAACTAAGTATTGATATGAAGGCTTCTAGTTCTTCTAGGCTTGAGAAATTTTGAAAGCGACAAAATGCTTTAAATTTATATATGACGAAACAGATACGGAAAATTACTTAGTGGTTTCTGATGAAAAGGAAAAGCTGCTCAATTTATTGAAGCGATACTCACCGCTAGATATTTTAACACAAATGAGTCTGGATTATTTTTATTTCGACGAAAGCATTATCGAACATACCTTATACTCTAAGAGAAGAAATGATCACTGACGGTAAGGCTTCCAAAGATGGAATCACAATAATTCTGTTTTGCAGCAACACTCTAAAAATAAGAAACAAAGTAAAGCCACCGGTAATCAAAAAAGAAAATCTTTTCTCCAAGTACAAAAACTAATTCATAAAATTATTTAAATTTAGATTCTGTATTATCTTTATTTTGCCATATTAAATTTATTAAATTAATTGAATTCCAATACGAGATTTGAGAAATGAATTCAAAATTATATCATAACTTCATTAGTATACATGTTTTGAAATGTTTAGTTCTAATATCAACCTTTTAGAATATTATCAACAGAATTATTTTGCAGCATTAGATTTTCTTGTAGAATTGCTTTATTTTTTTTTATATATATTTAAGAAGAAAATGAATATTCTGGATTGATGGAAGCGTTACATTGAAATACAGGTAGGAATAAAAATACACAGGAGGAGCCAAATTTAAGTAAGGATTTGTGGAAAGACGATCCTATTGGAATGGAAAATTTTAATTTTACCAAATCTTCTGGGTTATTAGTAGATGTTCCAGGGACTGGTCTTCCATATGATTTTTTTTGGCTTCTTGTAGAAGATATATTTTTTAAGATGATAGTGCAGGAAGCAAATGTTTATGCCGAATCGTTATTTTTATTCGGTGTTGCAGAACATTCACGTATAAATCAATGGAAGCCTGTGTGTTAATGAACTTAAAACATTTTTTAAACTTTCATTGCATATGGGAACATGGAAAATCAATAGAATCCAGGACTACTGGAATACCGATCCTCTTTTTTAATTGAAATGTTTCCATAATAATATGAGCCGAGATCGTTACTTTCTTATTTTGAGATGTCTACATTTTTCCAGAAATCCAGAAGAGGGTATAATAGAAGATAAACTCTATAACATTAAACCACTTTTAAATTACTTCAATAATATAATGGCTGAAATATATCAACCAGGAAAAATCTATCCTTTGATGAAAGTATGGTATTGTGGCGTGGTAGATTATCTTTTCGAATATATATATATATATATATATATATATATATATATATATATATATATATATATATATATATATATAAAGCAAACGTCACAAATGCGGACTTAAATTGTATGTGTTGGCAGAACCCAACGACTTAGCGCTTTGTACGAAATTATATTCAGGACGTTATGACCATGCAGATGGAAAAGGCCACTCTGAAAAATAATTTTAGAACTAATGCTAGATAAACTACAAATGATCTTATCGAAACTGAAAACAAAAGAAACCAAATAAAAATAAAACCCCTATCTATATCCAAATACATATAATGAGTTTATGAGTGATGTTGATCGCAAAGATCAAATGCTCGCTTACTATCCATGTGAGTGAAAGACGTTCATATGGTATAAAAAATAGGTATTCACATATTTCAACTTTTGTTATTAAATTCCTATTACTTGTGCAAAAGTTATACTCCATACACTGATTGAAAAATGAAGTTACATGAATATCGTTTAGAAATTATCAGACATCTTTTAAAAAAAATCTGAAATAGTATTGGTTACTTCAGCATATAAACAACGACAAACAAAGACAAAAATCAAAGACGCACATGTAAGTCTCTTAGCATATGGATGAAACATTAATGATCTAGTGCTGACGACGCATATGAGCGTCAAGCATTAAAAAAGACAAAATTTAGCAAAAACTTTATAAATGTATCCTGCCTATCAGAAACCAATCACAGTTATACCGATTTACAAAAAAAATACTCTCAGCACCTATCAATAGCATATCGTTATGCTTTAAACATGCGACGTGTTAAGGCCGTATCCTTTCTAGGTAAAGGTGGTAACGATATCTCTTGGAGTTCCGAGAGTCGAAAGGCTCAAAACAATGTGACTTTTCTAGGCAATCGTAGTTCGCTACGATTGTGGAACAAGCCCTTATTTCCGTTGAGATTATCGGTTTACGGTGGAATCGATCGATACTTGCCAGTAGACCAGATCTTTAGACGGACGAACATGTTTATTATAATCTTTTCGATGTTGGAACTCGGAATTCGACTTACGTACCTAGCAGGGTGTTGTACCTGGTAGAGCAGTTTCCAGGCTGCGATCTATTGAGACTCAGCCCTCAGCTTGGGGATTCGTCTTATCGGTTAGTCGAGACCCCTGATATTAAAAAATAAAAATTCCACACCATGAAGCATATAGATGTCGTAAGCATAGAGAGGCGTAGATATATTCAATGATAATTTTCATCAATTTGAATAACAAAATAATGACGAAAGCCTAATGATAAAACAAAAATTAAAATTCAGATTAAATATTTTAAAGATATGTGTTTCTGCTTAACTTTATCGAGAATTTATCCGTGTTAATGAAATGATTTTCAAGTCTTACCATCAATAATTTATATTAATATCCAGTGTCTTTGTTACAGATACTGATCAGCGACAACGGTACTCCACCGCTTACTTCTACCACCAGAGTTGTAGTAGGAGTAGAAGATATCAATGACAATGTTCCCGAATTCGAGCAAATCTCGTATGAAATCCAAATCCCGGCGGTTAAAAGCGAGACAGATCAACCACTTTTCCAGGTAAGTCAACTTTATATAACCCATATAAAATAATATACATATTTTATTTTAGTAAAATTTTAATCTACATAATAAATTTCCATAAGAATTATATTAAATGCAGTATTTTTATGTACAAAAATATTAACAAAAAGCGTATATGACAAAAAGACCTAATAATGATAAATTTACAAATGTAATTAATCTATTATACAATAGGTACTGGTTTTATATTTTATGGCCAAATCAGTTAAATGCAAATTATTTAAATAGTGTGTGTGTATGTAAATTATGTGTTATGCTAGTTCTATGTCCAGGCTGCTTCTTTCCTCTCTCCAGTGCGCTGGGCTGTGGAATCTCGTGGTTTTTCTTCTTACACTCGAATTACGGGTTATATAAAAAACTGAAGTGTTACTGTCGCGTTGATTATAGGAATACTGCCTGTCTAAATGCAGGTCCGAATAGATTTCTTGAGTATCTCAAGTATATTAGGGCGGCGTCTACATGACATACTATTAGGTTACATACGTAAATATATATACACACACGTTAATTAAAACTAAATATAAAAAGAAAATAATAGTAAAAAATGCTTAAAGAAAAAATATGTGTGGAGAGACGAAACAATGAGATAGAACAGGAAGACGGTATTAGATTTAATTTCGATGCGATTAGATTAGTTTCGCCAAGTAGGAAATCTTAGGATTCCTAGTGTTGTCAATATGATATCTGTAGTTAATATTAATGATAAATTTAAAGTAATTAAAAACTAATGCAAAAAATGTTAAGTTTCCGTGGTAGAAAAAGTGTTACGTCTGGCAGTGGGCTCATACCATGCTAAGGATATAATCCCTCAGTTCGCACGCTATTTGTTCATCTATCATTTAGGTAAGGTAATCACGGTCAGCTAATTTAGGTCAGCTATCAATTATTTAGGTAACAGTTTCCCACTGCACTCTGCATTCGCTGGAATGATTGTGCGACACCTATGGATTGGGAGCCCAGTAGTCTCAGTAGAAATCTGACGGTATGAAATCTGATGTTTGTCAGTTGGGGGTGGCTGTGTGATGATTTTCCGATTGATTTTTCTGGTGGAGTAGTCATGATTGGGTTTTGCTGGAAAAACATGTAGGTGTTTACGAATTAAGCAAACAGTTTCTAAATTATATAAAGAGGGAAGTGTTAAAATCCCGTGGTTTTTGAAGTAGCTTCTGCAATTTGTTATTCTGCTGAGGCCAAAAGATACCGTATTGCCCTTTTTGTAATTTAAAAATAACATCAGATTGATCAGCTGTACTAGAACCTCAAAAAGAAAAAACATATCAAAGATGAGATTCGAACAAAGAAAATATGTTATTTTGGAAGATGCTAAATTGATTTCCTTCGAAACAGATCTTATTGCATAGCAGAGTGAGGCTAGTTTCTTACTTAACAAATCGATAAGGGACCATTTAAAGTTGCTGTCTATAAAACCAAGAAATTTTACGGAATCAACGATATTGATCTGGCTGTTATTAAGAAGCAAGTGTTGAAGATTTCCTTTATAGTATAATGCTACTGTCCTATCCACGTTAAAAGAGAGTAAATTAGGGTCGGACGGGGACTTTATTTTAAGTAGATCAGAAGTTACAGTTGCATGAAGAGTTGCAATATTAGACTTCCTCCAGATTTTTAGAGTTTTAAATTGGTGATGTCATTTATAAAGATAGGAAAAAGTAGAGGACCCAATACTGAACCTTGTGGTACTCCACATAAAATGCTTTTGTGACTAGAGTTATCATTTGCTCTAACTAGTTTTTTCCTATTTTCCAAATAAGATTGAAACCAATTCAAAAAAATACCTCGAATTCCGTATAAATTTAGTTTCTTTATCAAAATGTCGTGATATACACAATCAAAAGGTTTGGAATAGTTACAAAAAATAGTGGCAGTGTAAATATTATTGTGTAGTGCTTGGTAAACCTCATGTAGTACAGAAAACATAGCATCATTGGTACATTTGTTAGATAAAAAGCTTAACTGATTTTGTGATCAAATGTTATTTTCAACGAGAAATACCATAAGTCGTGCTTTTATAAGTCTCCCAATACTTTTGGATACTGCCGGTAGTAAGGAAATATGTCTATAATTGCAGACATTCGATTTTTCTCCACCCCTATGAAAAGGAATGATAATGGTTGTCTTTAGGCACTCTGTAAATATACCTTTTTCAAAGGAATCATTAATTAGTGCGACCAGGATTTCCAACCCATTTTGATGGGAGATTTGAAAAAATTTTTATGGATAGTCCATCAGTACTACAGAAATATTTGCTTTTGATACTATTGATTGTTTGGATCAGTTCAGATTTATCAACTGGTCTTATAAAGAATGAATTCGAGACCTTTTTTCAATTGGAAAGATAGACAATGGAATCTTGTTCCGATGAGTGCAGACTCGGCAATAGATCTGCTTTCTTGTTCATGTTTGCCGAGAAATACATATGTATCACCAAGATTAATTTTACTGGCACATAGTAATTTTTTCGTGTGTTTTTACATGTAAGTTTTTCTTTTAGCTGTATATCTATGTTGCCTTCGTTTTCGCCAGTACTTTTTGATTGCAGTACTATGAAGTACTTGAAGGTATCCCCGTCTTATTGCTGCCTTTATAGAAAAAGGGTTAACTTTTGGTATGTTTTATTTTGTTTGTAGACATGAGCTGTTTAGATGATTATTAAAAATACTGTACAAGCTTGCACTACATACTGTTCCATCAATAATATTAACTTTTTTTAGAAAATTGCCTTGATTTCTGCTTCTTGAGACTGCCATTGCTTACTATCGGTAGATATTGGTTATTCCTATTTTTAAGGCTCTGCAACCCTTATACATAAACGAAACAATCGGTTTTATAAGAAAAACAATTCCATTTGAGTTGTAATTTGTTTTACCAACGTTGCTAATGCCAGTCGTGTATTTTTGTCGTGTAGTCGCCAGAAGCTTACTTTTATTTTTGTAAATACCAGTTCTTATTTCTTTTAACACGTACTAAAATAAGAGCCCGATATAATAACAAAGAGGAAAATACTATCTACTTTCTAGATGTATTATAATTTATAATATTTTTTATCAATGTGTTTCTAAACCCTTACTTTATTGCCGTTCTATTAAAAATATCTCCTTTTGAAAGAAACATTTATTTATCTACGAATTTAGAACGATATACAGATTCATCTCTTTTACTGCTATCAAATGGCCCATTTTTATTTTATCGCGAAAACCATATTCACGCCATTTTCGTTATCCACGTTCTGGATTCAATTTTTTCCATATATTTGTATAGCAAAGTGGAGTGTTACTCGCTTATAAAAAATGAAACCATCACCTCTCACTGCCAGGTAATTTCCTAGCAACTTTGGAAGGATATAACCCACTTATGATTCTTCGAAAACCAATATCCACTCATGATGTTTTACTGCTTTTTTAGGAACGCTGCTCACGTTCTGCGCTGATCATATTATTATTTACCGTTTAATGTGGAAATTTTTGCTATAACTTTTAATAGTAGAGAGCTTTGGGGTAAAATACTGGACAGGTACCGCTATTGTTCACTTTTAATCTGGAAAAAAGAAAATAAATACCTGGGTAATTGTTTCCTTTCGCCGCAAAATTGAAACATCTCGGAAGTTTTTAGTTTTTATTTTATGTGAGAGTCTAGTGGAAAGTTTAGTGAAGGAAAGTTAGTTTGGTGGTCATGTGTTTGGAGAGAAGTTTAACTTCATACTTAATCCATTAGTAATAATAAGGATATTATGGTAAACTACACTAGCTGATTTGATTTTCGAGTTTAATAAATTAAAAAATACTTCCATCTTGTATATTCGTGAATGCATTTTCGAAAAGATTAGAATATAAATGTATTAGTAATTTAGAAAAGCTAATTTTGTGTTAAATCTTCAATGTGAACTAACAAGACTGGTTTGTAAAATGATGCAACTAACCACATTATCAATCAATAGATATAATCAGAGTGCTTTGTAATGATACATTGCTTTCGGGATTTAGAAGCCTATGTTTGGTATTGTTTGTTTGTGACCTTTCTTTTTCAACTGTGACAGAAATTACCAAATGGTACACAACATCGACTTAGTACCTTCTTGTCACTGACTGGTAATCTTCATCGACGACGAATTGATAGCTTTTTCTGGAGGGTGTTTCTTGTCAACGATGCTTCTTTCGTGTAGATGCCTCCTTACTCATCTTCTGCCTCTTCAGCCTGTGTTTTGGTTGTCTGATGTAGTCATTTTTTTACTTTTAGGTGATTGTTTTTACCAATGATGGTTGGATGGTCTGTTGTTTTGAAAGGAGGCAGGAATAGTAAAGAAGAGAGGACGTAATGTTGCTGGAAGGGCTCTTTTCAGATTTATGAAACAAGTTAACGGCAGTTGTGGCTGTTACCTGACTATGAACAGATATAATTGTGCAACAGAACCTATAAACAACAATAACATGTAAGCTATTTAGCTAAAGACGGTAAAGAATTGAAGTTTCCTCCAGAATGTCACTGTATTCGCCGGGAGTTCGCTAGTAGCAGTGGTCAGAAATTTGATAAGTAGGTTTATCTATGGGATTCTGTTCCATGAGTTAAGATTGTTAATAATGTTAATGCCAAGATTCGACAAAAATGCAGTGTCAGCTAAAATAAAAAAGCGAGCAAATAGTAAAAAGCTGCAAATATAGTAATATAGGCAACTCACGTTTGGTGTTTATTGAATTGTAAGAAAAAAATTATAGAACTCCAAGAAGAAGTTAAGAATATAAAATGGGATATCATTGGTATTGTAGTATTTATTTAAATTTATTTAAAGTCTTCCAACGCTAACACTAAACCACGATTAATTTATGATATCTATTTATTAACCGTACAAATTTTTGTTTTAGACTGGCCGTTAAATTCTAATTTTTGTTGTATATAGTCGGCTCATTCTTCGAAACGCTTCTGGCACCTAGTGAAATTCTCTCGACAGCGGTAGATCTCGCTTGAACGCCGAAATGTTCAATGAGTGACGTTGCATGGGGTATTAGTGAGGTGAAAAGCATACATTATATATTATAAAATCGGAAAGAAATAGTCCAACACGAAAGTGTGTTAAATAAGCTGTCAGTGAGTAGCGACCATCGAGCTGTGTCAGGAAAATTAATAATACATGTCAAGAGGGAAAGAGCCAACTTGGTAACGAAGAGGAAGCTAAGAGAATGGACACCCTCAGAAAACTCTTCTGAATACATCAAATATGTGGAGAATGGACTTTCAAACCTAGAAAATACAGACAAAGAGGAAATAGATAACCAAATATTAACAGTTTTAACAGGGGTGGTAGAAAGATGTTACATGATACCCATTTCAGGATTTTAGAACCCTGTACCAGGTAATACAGGTCTAGAGGATGGGTACCATATGTTTTTGGGAGTCATTTGATAGTCTTTGAAGTATTAACCGCCTGTGGTATTAACCGCCATATGTATGCAAGATATGGTTGACTGTTTCTTGTCATTTGCTACAGAGTCGGCAGCTTAAGTCTCCATCAAACAGTCCCATTGTACGCAGGTGTCCCTTGACAGGCATATCTAGTAAGGAAGCCTGTTATGACTGGGCGATGATTCATGCTTGTTTTTCGCAGTACTTAAGCTCTATTGCACATGCCCGTCCAATTTGCATGTTGCCAAGTACTTGACTGGATAATATTACCCTAGTGGGGATATCCCACTATTTGGCTCGCGAATTGACCCGTTTGACACTCCTACAGCTGCTTTTGGACCGAAGTATTTTGTTGTTGATGCTCTTTTGGCAAGTTCATTAGCTCTTTCATTGCCGTGTATTCTTATGCTTATAGATTTTAGAATCTGCTCCAATTATGATTTTTTTTCAATGACTTAATATTTCAAATTGCTTTGTTTTATTTTTTTATTGTAGATGATTCACAGCGTCAGCACATTTATTGTTCTGCGTGTTATTCTCAAATTGTTATCTAAATATATTCAGTAGATTTTTTTAAGGCCGTTTGTTTCACTGGAGCGCTTGCAATATTGCTGACGCCAATGTCCGCTTAAAAAAACCGAAAGGCGGAAGACCCTTGCGAAATATTTAGTATAAAACTCGATTTAAAAAAATATAGGCACAAAGAAATAAAAGTCCTCAAGTTGTTCATGCTTTGTGGATTCCTTTTAAGATTAAATTCCATAAAAGTGTATTTTGAGGACATCACTTTACAGCGATTTTCTCGTTTTTAACAGTATTTAGGAACAGATTGCTTTTTCTTTATTCATAACGCGCAGTTGAATTTTTTTAGGTGATTTCAGTTTAATGAGATAATAAAGTGTGGATGTTGAAGAATTATTCGCTACATTTTCACCATAAAAACTAAAGTGGCATCTTAAACGGGAAAGCACAATAAGCTAGTTTATTTTAGTTCTACTACCGTGTGAATTTTTTAAACATTGAGCCGTAAAAAAATCATAACTGAAGTATAAAAATTTAACATTTTGGATCGGTACTTGCGCCTGCACAGAATGATATCATATTTTACATTTTCACTTTAAACAATGTGTAACATATCGAAATTATACTGCAAAAATGAAACAAAAAATAAATTTAATATTAAACTTATAATTAAAATTTACAAACAACTACACATGAATTGCAAAGTGTTATATATGTGACCTATCTGTGATTGGTGGAGAAATCATAAACACCATGAGATTTGCAGATGACACGGTAATTATGGCTGAGGATATAGAAGAACTAAAAACTTTAATAGATGCAATAAATAGTGAATGCATTCAAATGGGACTTGACATCAACACAGATAAGACCAAATTTATGATAGTATCAAGGAGTCCAATAAATAATAAACAACTAACTCTTGGTGGACAGCAAATAGAGAGAGTGACAAAATATAAATATCTGGGAGCTTACATCAACACAGAATTAGATCCAGACCAAGAGATCAGGGTACGAATAGAAATGGCAAGGGCAGCGTTCTTAAAATTCAAGCAATTGTTCTGTGACAAAAATCTGAATACTGCGCTGAGACTCCTGTTTGTTGAATGTTACGTCTGGTCGCAACTATTGTACGGGGTAGAAACATGGACATTAAAAGCGCAAATAGTTAAGAAGCTTGAAGCCTTTGAACTTTGGATATACCGGAGAATGTTGAGAATTCCATGGACTGCCAGGGTCACCAATGAGGAAGTGCTGAGAAGGATGGGTCGAGACAAAAAATTGTTGAGAACAATAAAAGTACGCAAGACTGCATACCTTGGACACATACTGAGAAATGATAAATATAGTCTTCTGCAGGTCATCATGCAGGGTAGAGTCGATGGCAAAAAGGGAATAGGTAGAAAGAGGAAGTCATGGCTGCGAAATATTCGAGACTGGACAAACATGACTGTAGACGAATTATTCTACGTTGCAAAAGACAGAGAAGCTTTTAAAAATGTGGTTGCCAACCTTCGTTAATGGGGACAGCATAAGAAGAAGAAGAATCTGTGATATATGTATGACCTATCGCAAATTAAATAGGAGGCTGCGTATTGACTAAAATATTTTTCGGAATAAACAAAACAGTAATTAAAATTGCATATTTTGTTCAAAGGAATTGTTTCTGTATACTATTGTGCCATTAAAAAATTATTGTTGGTTTCTCTAGTACAGCAATAGTCCCTGAATAATGATGGATTTCAATGTGACCACTATCTTCTTATTTTTTGTCATGTGTTTAATGGAGACACATCCAAATCACACACTTAAGTTATTCAAGATTAATTATTCACTAGATATGTCTTCTCGGTTTCTCTTTCGATGTACTTTTCCCTGTATTATCACTTTAAAGCAGATTATAACGTTCACCTCTCATAGCATATCCTAATTATTATAACTTTCTACTTTTAATGGTATTCAGCACTTCGCCCTCTTTTCCTATTTAACTCAATATTAATTTGAGTTATCTGTCTTCATTTTGTTGAATGTACGTCTTGCTTGTCCCATTCTTGACATCACTTTTTATATGAATAGATATGAGGTATGTATATTTTTGGACTTTATTTATTTGCTCACCATGTACGCTTAGATTCACCTAATCTTTCCCTTTCTGATTATCATAAATTTGGTCTTTTTTATATTAAGGTTATCTTCGCTGACTTGTACTACTCTATCGATCATTTATTTGCAGATCCTTTAGACTTTCAGATAGCTACCTTTATTTGATCCGTTCTTAATATTACCATCATCACTTTCTCCGAGATTGGACAAACATTCAGGCACATATTTTTGGAGAGATTTATTAATTGATATTGCTACTCCATTCTGGGCCATCTGGTTTTGTTAATTCCCAATATGTTGCAGTTAAGTCTCTGCATTTCTTAAACGACTTTTCCTTTTTAATATATAACGTTTCATGTTCCTACTTCTATCTGGTTATTCCTACTTCTATCTGTTATTACGTGAGATGTATTATTATTACAAGGATTCTCTGGATAACGACAAGGGACCTTGTGATATGTGCGTGATATTCCCACCCTACCGGCTCCTATTCTCGATAACCAAGATTGTAAGGTTTATTTTGTAAATCTATGATGATTTTTACTACAATCTCAAAGGGTCATTAATACAGTGGTTTCCCGTTACCTTCTGTATTCTTATGCCGTTGACCGTGTTCTTGGTCAGTAATTATACTGGCAATCATTCAGTGAATCAGCTATTGGGCCGCTATCCTCTATCCACTACCTGGGGACGCGCTCTATATGGCTACAGATTCCCCCGAGAGGTAATTCCATTACCACTACCTTAACTTGTCAATTCATATATTTAGAAACATAGAACAACCTTTCAGAAAAAAACTAGATGAATAATATTCTTGTCGTTCAGAATATTTTGAAAGACTTGACAAAATATTATTCATCTATGTTAATCCACTGGGCAAAATTTACTCAGATTGTAGCTTTATAAATATCTGATTCTGCAAATAAAAGGTGGACGTACAAATACATGGTATCTTAAGAAGGAGAATTAGCCTAAGGTCCTTTTGTAAATACCACTTGTCTTTATTCAGTGCGATTTTTTCAAAATGGTAACTACGTGTGATACGTATTTATTTGTCTCAGAAAAACAAAGCGTAGGGTTAAAATAAATGGAAAAGAAACAGATAAGTTATAAGACAGTGGGAGGGGTGCGACAAGAGCCAATATTGTTGTTCAGTATCCTTCTTGAAATTGTCTTCAAAGAAGCCGGAATTAACAGGATAGCACTTGTATATCAACGGAAATACTAATTCCTAGCATTCGCTGATCACATAATACTGATGGCCAAAATGTGGATAAAAAGGCTAAATATAGAACTAGAGAGGATGTACGGATAACCGAATATCGTCGGGAACATAAAATCACAAAGACTAAGTAGGTCGGGGCATATCCAAAAGATGCCAAACACGAGACCATCCAAAAGAATACTAACCGGAGGAAAGGGGGAAAGAAGAAGAAAGGTAGCCCGAAAATCAGCTAAAAGAAGGGGATTCAAAAAGACATAGAAGAGCTTAAAATCCCAAATTAGGTAAAGGGTAAAGCAGAAGATAGAAAAGAATGAAAAATAATAGTAAACCAAGCTATGGGCCTTATAGGCCTGGAGAGCTAATTAATATAGAGCATCTTTAACGCCAACGCATAGTTAAAGCCTGCAGCTATGCACATTGTTATACCAATGCACTACTTAATAAATAATAATAAATAATATAGTGGAAGAATAATATGTACGCATCTATTATTTTTTTCATATTTATTAAAATATATATATATATAAATATATATATGTATATATATATATATATATATATATATATATATATATACATTTTTTTTCACCTTTAAAGTAATCTTTTTCTTATGGTTATACATGAATTCGACTACATATGAACATTTAAGCTAATATTACAACTTTAATATTTTGACCACGGATACTAAGAGAATGGTGTGTTTGTTTTACACCTTAACTTTCTTCACTCACCATTCATTGAACTGATGAAGCTTGTAAATTAAATAAGCGAAACGTCTTCAAATATAGGAATGGAACTGTGATTTCCTTTTATTATTTCTCCTTTGACCGATATCCTCGTGACCAAAAGATTAATTTTTTTTAACTTACTTATTGTATATATATATATTTACCTTCAAATGAAGTTCAAACAATATCCATATTATTGTTTGAAATATTTTATTATGTATGTACTTTGTATTATTTTCTGTAAAACTAGATTTATTAATATACCTATTCAACTATAAAACTATTTCATTTAAATTTGTCATTTTATTAGTTAGGTAAAAAGGTTTTATTAATACATATTTATCCAATAGTAAAATTGTCAATTGATGCTCAAAGTAGGATGCATCAACGTAATTACAAATATATTCAAACAAATGTTTTGCATAATGTGATTTTTTTTCAATGAGCTAGCAAATCCAGTAATTATTACTATTTGTCAATAATAAACAATACTATATATATATATATATATATATATATATATATATATGGCCTAACATTTAACGTGCAACACTCATTAAACGTAAATATATTTTAATAATTTTTTAGTAATAGATGCATATTGTATCAATTAATTAAAGTTTCATAACAATTGGATTAGGTCGTAACCTCAAAATTCAGTAATGGGTTGAATCTCCCCATTCAGTCATCTATACTATGTTATAGAAGTTAACTTACGTAGAGGTACAAATTAATTGACGATACAGGTTATCTACCCAACGTTCTGCCTATCATAACCCATACATGTTTAATGGCAGAAAAAATTTATTATCTTGCTGACCATGGAAGAATTGTGGCATTAGCTTGACAAGAAATATTAAAATGACAGCTGCGTTCTAGTTCTCGCAGATAGGTTCGATGACTTTATAATTGTAACCATAGATGTTTATGGTTTTTTCCAGGAATCTCCGCGTCTCCTGCGAACCCGTGGTCGTCTATCATTGAGCCACAAACAGAATCGAGATCACTAAATACGATCTCACTCTTACCGTTCATGTCACCACTGTAGACTAGCTTTCGTTTGACTTTTGTCACCAGAGCGGCCACTCAGAGCGACGATTGTCACTCTCGCCGGCCTGATCAAGTCGGTCTACATCTTGACCCCAGACCTTTTTCTGGGTCTTTCTCTTCTTCTCTGACCAACGGGTCTATCAAGGAGCGTCTGTGATTTTATAGCTAGGTCATTTTGTTCCATCCGCATTACATGTCCTATCCACCTCAGACGTCCTATCTTAATATGTTTTACGATATCAGGTTCCTGGTATATTCCATAAAGTTCGAAGTTGTATCGTCTTCTCCACACTCCATTGTCATTCACTGTTCCATAGATTAGCCTTAGTACTTTTCTTTCGAAACATCCTAACATGATTTCATTATTTCTTGTTTTCATATACTTCGTTTTGTTGGTGTTTATTATTAAACCCATTTTTGTAGCCGATTTTTTTAATGCCTTTCTTACAGCGTTTTTCGTTCTCCCAACAATATTGATATCATCAGCATAGGCAAGGATTTGCACTGATTTATTATACATTGAACCAATGGTTGTGATTTTTGACATACGTATTACTTTTTCTAAAGCCAGATTAAACAGTATACAGGAGAGAGGGTCTCCCTGGCGCAGCCTGTTATTTGTTTTAAGAGGTTCAGACAGTTCCCCCTGAATTATTACTCTACATTCAAGTTTTTCAAGAGTTAGTTTTTTTAAATTTACCAACTGATTTGGTATTTCTAGGTCTTTCATTGCTTTGAACATTTCCATTCTATTCACAGAGTCGTAGGTTGTTTTGTAGTCTATAAATATATCTATGCCATATTCCAGTGTATTTTCTAAAATTTGTTGCAGGGTTGCAATCTGATGAATTGTTGATTTACCAGCTCTGAAACCAGCGTGGTATTTTCCTACTATCCGTTCTGCATGTGGTGCCATACGGTGACATAGTACGGTGGAAAATATTTTATATGTTGCATTTAGAATTATAAGATATCCCTTATAATATTTAATATGTTAAAAACTTTTATTTAAAAAATCCTTTACAGAAGGTGTACAAATGTAAATTACTATAGGAGTAAACACTCGTTCATAATTATTTATTTAGGTGCTGGTATTATTGTTATACGAAAATAAGTTATTTATAAAATTTATCAATTAATCAATATTGTGTGTGTATGCAATCAAAATTACGGTACCTGTTATGTTGAACTAATACTTCTGCTTCTTCCACAGTGCACTGGGGGAACTCAGGGGAGCAGAATCTTATTAAATTTGCGTAGTTAAGTTTACACAAAAAAAACTGGAGTGTTTATCGCGCTGATCTATACAAGACTGAGGTGCGTGTAGTCTTGTAGCTTCGCTTCCCTTAAGTCTCATAGGGGCGGTGCATACAGGGGCGTTTTAATTGCGTTTATAAGACATACACACACGTTAATTAAAGAATTAAATATAAAAATAAAATAATAAAAAAAATTATTAATAAAAAAAGGGAATATGTGTGGAGGGACGTAATAGAAGGTATATATATTCTAAAATTGCCCTTTCGGGTTACATCACATTATGTAATATTCAATATGTTCTTAAAGTTATTTCCATGTTTTCCAAATGTCTATTGTGTCTATTATGAGATCATATTTTTTCTTCATTCTAGTGGTCCATGGAATACAGCATTTCTTCGTGTTATTGAGCTCCTTGTAGTATTTCCGGCTTTTGTTGAATGTTGAGTCTGTTTTTATGTCTATTATTATCTTATTGTAATTTTAATGACTAAATGTTGATCGGTATTAATATTTTATAACAAACGATAAGTAAGAATTAAGAAATTTGTCGGTTTTGTTACATAATTTAACGAAATCTTAGGTAAATTCAGCTGTACAAGAATATTTACACCTTTATATATTTATTCCTCCATCCCGAAATCTCTTTCGGCTCTCTCAGAGTCATCATTAAACTCCCGATATCTTAGAACCATCTCCTGCTAACGATGCACCAGTTTTTTTTTGTAGCGATATTCAAAGCAACTGCGACACCCTTCAGAGCGTCTCCTTGAAGCGAAGGTGTCTCTCGGCATTAAGCCATTATCACTTTAATCGCCTTGGAATGGATTCCCGAATACATGAGAATATAATATAAAGGACTAACGTAATACGCAATTATCCGAAATCGAGTTACAATGATTGGTCCGTAGGGGCAGATTTAGACAGGGTGAGTCACGCTTCTTGTTGTCTACGATTGGCAAATTATATTTATCAATTACTGGCTCTTGTAATGATGTCAAGTAAATAAGCAGTTTTAGGGTGAACGAAATTGTTTCGGAACAATAGGGCGCTATGAGAATGATCAGATTTTGGGGGTGTTTTCTGTCCCTTATACTTTATATTCTGCGCTTTGCAACATTTAAGAGGAACAACCCATCCCTACACGGGTGGTTTTATTAATTATCTTAGTAAGAATACTTGTTTTGTTCATTTCGTTTATCGTTTATTTACCTCCTTGTGTATATCTCAGTGGTCACAAGATATTTGCAGTTCTTCAAATCATTATTCCCTCCAAACATTCCCTCTAGTGTATGATTTTTTAAAACTAATAAATAGAAACTACACAAGTATTTCTATTGTCTCTATTAATAAAAAAAATCTAGATAACTTCTTCTTTTTCTTCATTCCAGGAATTAGTCAGTTGCCTGTTCCATAAAACACCTTTATAGAAACTGACTTCATTTTCGACGAAATATGAAAATTGTATACGAAAGCTGATTTCTTCACCTTTAAAACGCATTTTGATTTTAGTCGATATGACTCTCTGATCAAAAAATATTGAATTTTTACCGTCGAGTTAATACAAATTTTATTTAAAATTGTTTTCGCGCGAATCACCGGTCGCTTCTAGCGTTGTTTCTAACAGAACGGTTCATTTTACAGAGAAAGTGCTAATAAACATTTTTATTCCAAATTATCTCAGCTACATTTTTTATTTAAAATATTTTGTTCAACGGTTTACAGATTCTTGGTAAATCGATTTTTTCTACTTTCTCTCTACTAAGGGGGATTTTAGGGATAAGCCAGAGTGTAAAAGTGGTAAACTTTTTGCTTATTTTTTGGGTTCCTAAAATTGACATTCTACATTCTCAGCAAAATTCAGCTTATGCGTATGATTTTTAGAGGTTTAGTGGCATTTTCGTCTCTGACGACTGGATTATTTTGGAACCTTAAAAAACCTTCTTCTTCTCCTTCTTCCTCTTTATAAGCAATTCTGCTTGTTCATTGGCGGATTATTGCCTCTATGGAAGATTGTCACACCATCTTTTGGGCGGTCGTCCGATATTTCTTCTGCCGATTGGTGACGTATCTCTTCCTATTTTGACGACACGGGTCTCCTCCATTCTGCTTGTGTGATTATTCCATTTTTTTTTATATTTTGTGTCCATTCATTTATACACTGTACGTTCCATTTTCTTCTAATGTCTTCACTTCTCTTTCGATCTCTCAGCGTATTTCTTGTAATTCTTCTCAGTACTTTCATCTCGGCTGTTTCCAGTGGCCTTTACGTTGTGGCTGTGTCGGGTCTTATTTCTGAGGTATATGTCATTATTGATCTTACACTGGCTTTATAAATTCTTGATTTCATCTCAGTGTTAATGTGTATGTTTCGCCATATAGTGTTATTAAGGCATCCTGCCAGTCTATTTGATTTTTGTACTTGATCTCTCACTTCTTTGTCCAGGTCTTCATAGCTAGACAGTGTAATTCCCAGGTATTTTATTTCCATTACTTGTTCAATACTGATGCCATTAATTTCTATTTTACATCTTCTTTACAAATTCTTTTGTTCTTATGTTAAATCTGTGGACCAGTCTTTGCAGACTATCTTAAAAAACCTGTATGTGATTTTTACGTAAAATCGGTGATGTTTTTACAGGTAGAGTGGAGCATTATAAATTCTTGATTTCATCACAGCGAATGTGTCGGTTACGTCTTATAGTGTTACACAGACATCCTGCTAATCTATTTATTGTTTATACTTGATATATTACTACTTCTTCAACGTATCCATAGCTAAACAGTGTATTCAATATGAAATAGCTACTATATATTTATAATTGAGAGAGAGGCATGGAATGCAAATATACGATAAATCCGAAACCAGAATTAAATGTAATTCCGGACGAACAATTTATGACAGCACACTGTCCAAAAGAGGATTCTCCAGAACATTGCAAAGATAAATTATATTATAATAATGGACGCGGAAAAAAAGTTAAACCATTTTCAGTAAATCGACAGAGAGTGTTCACGCATCCCCTGCTCCAATGTGGTTAAAGAAACTATGTCAAGTAAGTAAAAAGGAGGATTGTTGGAAGTTTTGGACACGTTGAGGACGGCGTGAAATCACACGAATGCCACACACTGGCATACGTGTGATCCCTGTGGTCTGACGTGGCACTATTGGAATGCCACGCCACATCCTTTCATCCTACCGGCACACCGCGGTGTATAGTTTTAGGACTCATAGTACAGTCCTAATTATATTACAAAATACAATGCGCCGTCCTAGCAATCGGTTGATACATGCGGCGGTCCAGTGTTTAAGTTAGTTTTTAGTTGTTGTTATACAGTGGACGGCCGTAGCTCGGCGACAAGATACTGGCATAAGACAGAGCGCACGAGTGCGAATCTCGGCTCCAACAACGACATTTTTATTTCTAAAAATGATGCGAGCCGTTCTCCGTGGTTCGTAGAGTACGTAAAGCCGTGTGCATCGACACTACCTACTTGAAACAGGATTATAGATGGAATGGACGCCGGAATCTATCAGAAAGGATCTCCCCGGCAAAAATGCCGTACAATATTATTATTAGGTTGTTATACAACCCTCCCCAATTGTAATATATTTAAAATAATGTACCTAGCAACATTCGGATTAAGCCTTATTTAAATGTCTCTTTTGACTGTACTATAAATATATTCCTAAAAATAACCTTATTTTGAAAAGGAAAACAAAAGATTTAAACCAAACAGCTCAAATCTCATTTAATAGCTTTAAATACTTTGATAACCTGAAGTTGAGAAATTCTAATTCCTTTATAATTAAAACCGGGACTTTGCTGATGTAGAACAAATAAAAAGAAAACAGAAAAAACAAAAAAATTCGTTCCGTTCGGTTGACGTTTGGAATTTAATTAAATTTCTTTTGTACCAGATAACAATATTGATAAGCGTTGGACAGGTGATGCTAAGGAACGTTGTTCGTTTTCTTTTCTTTTACTTCTCTAATACACCGCCATCTTGTTAAACGCGAACAGATAAGAGGAGCCCGTTTGTATGTAGAGATCGTTTTATTAAATACTATACTCTCCGATCTTCCGCCTCGAAATTTTAAAAATTAATACGTCTCTAAAATTATTCAAACCAACTAAAAATTATGTGTATGAAGTTGTTTAATAAATACGTTTAACTCTCAGTAGTCAAACTTTGTTTTGTGTATTTCCTACAGATCTCTCAAGATATTAAATCGGTTATATTTTATAACCAAAAAATTGTATATTGGATATACACTCAGGCGCAAAAATTCGATAAACTCCTAATTTATAGAGTGTCTCTCTTTATAAACAAAAGAGAGGTTTACACAAAGATATTATATAATTAGATAATTATATTAAAGTCAGGGCTTCAGTCTGGTAGAGGTATCTTGGTCGTTGTTCGTCATGGCTAGACTGCAGAAGATAAAAGAGTGAGATGGAGAAAGAAACACGAAAGAGAAGAAAATCTTGGGCACCACTTTATTTTTGAAAGAAATAGGTAAACCTAGTAAATAAGAGAATAGACAGAAAATAAGATAAGAACGATAACGGGAAAGATACAAAGTGACGAGAACGGAAAGAAAATAAGACAAAAACAATACTAGAGAGATACGTATGGTTCATACAATCATACCTGATAAGGTATGGTAGGTAGGTAAGAGAGAAATAACCTAAGTGCTATACCTTTGCTATAACAGTGTTATATTGATAACTCAAAAATGTTAAGGTTGAACAAAGTTAAATAATTATAAATTATACGTTGCATGTCCATAAGCACTTACAATGGGATTTAGTGTCTCTGCTTGTAAAACTCTCGGTTTTTGGATCGAATAAAAGAAAACAATAAAATGAACTTACAGATTCATATTGGTACGTGTCTGAGAGGTATGCTTTCAGGTAAGGATGCAGTAGTTGTTGTGGACTGGCGCCAATAAACAATTCTGCGGTTGTGTCAACAGAATCACGCAGAGTATCATAGGTATAATACAGCGGCAGGATGATATCTACCGACCTCAACCGTTCGGGGTTCGCGTTTTGTGCTTTTTATACATTACAATATTACATTTATTTTATATATATATATATCACATTTACTTTTTTTTTGAGAATCATGAGTTCGAAGAAGAAGATGATATCTATTGAACTAAAATGTGAAATCATTGAAAAACATGAGCAAGGTGTACGAGTAACTGACTTGGTGATGATGTACGGGCGTACCACATCAATGATATGTACTGTTCTTAAACGGAAGAAGGTGATAAATGGTGTAATGCCAGCTAAGGGCGTTACAATAATTTCTAAGCTCCGAACTTCTCTTCATGAAAAGATGGAGAAACTACTAATGGTGTGGGTGACAGAAAAGCAGCTTCAAGGAGGAACCTTAATACAAAGCATCATATGTGAGAAGGCACGAGCGATTTACGAAGATTTCCTGGAGCAGATCCCACACACTTCCACAAATGATAAATCGGAAGACTCGTTTAAATCCAGTCGGGGCTGGTTTGACAACTTTATAAAAAGGACCGACATTCACTCCGTCGTCAGTTATGGTGAGGCAGCAAATGTGTATGTGAAAGCAGCTAAGGTTTACATCAAAACGTTTTCCAAACTGATAAAAGCCAAAGGATACATCCCCTAGCAAGTCTTCAACTGTGACGAGACAGGGATTCTCTGGAAAAAGATGCCGAATAGGACTTACATAACGGCAGAAGATGTCAGGTCACAAACCTATGAAAGATGGATTAACTCTACTACTTTTGTGCCAATGCGAGTGGCGACTGTAAAATCAAACCTCTTCTAGTGTACCATTCAGAAAATCCCAGAGTGACTTTAAGTTACATAAGATTTTAAAAGAAAAACTACCAGTTATATGGAGGGCAAATCCTAAGGCGTGCGTCACTAGGAAATTCTTTGTGGAGTGGATAAACCTGGTGTTTACCCCTTCTGTTAAATGATATCTACAGCAAAACAACCTACCCATGCAAATTCTTCTTGTCCTCGATAATGCCCCTTCTCACCCACCAAATGTTGAAGATGATTTACTCCAAGAGTTCAAGTTTATAAAGATTCTCTACCTACCAGCCAACACCACTCCTATCTTGCAGCCCACGGATCAGCAAGTGATTTCTAATTTTAAGAAGGTATTATACCAAGCACATTTTTCGGCGCTGCTTTGAGGTGACGGAGAACACAAACCTTACCCTTTGAGTTTTCTATTAGGACCACTTTAACATAGTAATATGCCTAACAATTATTGAGCAGGCCTGGCTAGGTGTTACAACAAGGACCTAACTTCTGCATAGAAGAAGCTGTGACCTGAGGCTGTAGATGAAAGGGCCTGCGAATGACTGGAACTCGAAGTGTCAGTGGTAGATGAGATTGTTTCTCTTGGAAAATCCATAGGTCTAGAGGTGGATGAAAGAGATGTGAACGAACTCAGGAGCTGACAACCGAGAAGTTAGATGAATTACATTTGCAGCAGCATACGGTGGTTCAACGAAAAATTAGTTTTGAAGAGGAGCCAGAATTGAAAGACGTTGTCTCTACAAGGGATGTAAAGGAGATCCTGGGAATGTGGGAGAAAGTTGCAGAGTTCGTGGATAAAAATCAACCTGAAAAAGTTACAACTGGTCGTGCATTGGTGTTGTTCAACGAAACTTACCTAATACATTTCCGCAATATTCTAAAGGGGAAGAAGAAACAAATTTCCTTGGACAGTTTTCATAAACGATCTGTAGATGAAAATCAGCAAAGTGTGACGAAAAAAGCGAAGACCACTGACGAAAATTAAGCGCTTCCGTAAGCACTTCACTTTTTGATATGTTTTTACAGAATGTGTATGTATTTTTGTTACCTATAAATTAATGTTTCTTCTTTTAAATACATTTTTCTTATATTTAAAAACACTTAACAAATAAAACTAACGTGTTTTTTTGGGGACTGGAATGGATTATTGACATTTCAGGTAACTTCAATGGGGAAAATTGCTTTGACATACGAGCAATTTGACATACGAGCAAGATTACAGAACGAATTACACTCGTATGTCGAGGTACCACTGTATTCCAGTTTATAATAAAAATTTACAAATTAGTTTTCGGTGCAAACAAAAAAGTTTGGTCAAAAACTGTACTTTTATTGTATTAAGGTACAAAGTATATTTTCAATACAGTACTTTAATACAATTAAATTTAAAGTGTTTATGTTTTTTTCTCCTTTCCCGTGTCTCTGTAAAATGTCTCTAAATGTTTTTTCTGATACGTCACATTCTCGATGGCATAAGCAACATAAGTCATTCATTATATTGATGTTTTGTCGTACCTTTATTCCAAAGTATCTTTATTCCATAACCGGTTTAGTTTGAACGTTTTCCGTTATTTGAACCTTTATTCACATTTTGAGAACGATTTCCAAAGTGGAAATTGAAACGTCAATGAACGTACTTTAACCTTTAATTGTGGCTTATTCCCATTTAAATAGGAATTACTTTTTAACATGCCACAAGAAAATAGCTTCAGAACTTTATTCACATTATCAAATTTTTAGGAAGAAAGTCCAATGCAAGACTTAAAAGTTTAAGATTGGTCAACATGAGCGGATTGAAAGCATTACTTGTTCAATAGATACGGATAACCCTGAAATAGCCTGTTGTCCACGTTATTTTTATATGTAGTTATTTTTCTACATAAGTAAAGTTCCCAGAAAATGCGACCAATACAGACAACAGACATACACACAGTCGAACCTACGATATCTTTCTCGGCTTCGCTTCTTATTATGGTCTTCAATACATTAAAACTTTTGTCTAATAACCACTTCAGGTAACGATCGAGGCTATCCTGTTCTTAAAACATAATGACGGTATTAGATTTTTGTTTCGATACAGGCCAGCTACAAGCCGCTTATACGTATTTCGAATGTAATGGTCTCCTCAGAATGGTATAGCCACTGCTCTGAACCAAAATAAAAGTCTTTCTCGTCCTAGACAATAGTTATCAAAATAACTATATACGGACGTAACTACGACATCTAAAAACAAAAAGAGAAATCAAACGATTTCTACCTGGCGAAACCGAATTCAAATTTTTACCACTGTGCTTTCTAAAACTTGCAAAGCAAACAGCTTGATAAATTACTCGGCAAGGGAATCTAAAATTGCATTCCACATGCCGTTCATCATGGTCAAAATTCGTAGTGAATTCAGTTTCTGGTACCCCAAACGGAGTAAAGTAATAATACATAATGACGGTATTAGATTTTTGTTTCGATACAGGGCAGCTACAAGCCGCTTATATGTATTTCGACCTCTTTAGGTCTCCTCAGAACGGTATAGCCACTGCTCCGAACCAAAACAAAAATCTTTCCCGTCCTAGACAATAGTTATCAAAATAACTATATACGGACGTTACTACGCCATCTAAAAACAAAAAGAGAAATCAAACGATTTCTACCTGGCGAAAAAACTTATCAAGCTGTTTGCTTTGCAAGTTTTAGAAATCACAGTGGTAAAAATTCGAATTCGGTTTCGCCAGGTGGAAATCGTTTGATTTCTCTTTTTTATCCTGTTCTTATTTTGAAAATTATATACAACCTCCAATAAAAACTACATCAAGGATTAATATTAAATGTTTAAAATTTCCAGGAAAAATACAGAATACAATACATACTTGGTACAATACATTGAAGCAACTATAGTGCTTTTGTTTAAACAGCTCATTGCATACACAAAAGCTCTTTGTTATACTTTCAGTTCGAGGAATTTATGATAAACTATCTAAATAAAAACCGCGTCATGCAATATGTTAGATAAAAACTTATAGAGGATTAATTTTTAATGAAAATCTGACTGAATCAAATAATTTGACTTGTTTTGCATTTAAAATAAATATTATCTTATTATAGGCGAGCGGTTTACCCCTATAAGAATACATAAATATATATTTTTTTTATTTTCTTAAGTGGCCCGAAATTGTTATTAACAAATTAATAACTTACAGGTAACAAAAAACAATTGCCCGAATCGCTTTGAGTAAATTTTTTTAGGTATATCTCATCGAAATAAATACTTTTTCTTTCTTGGTATTTTTTCGGAAAATGCTTATTTTCCGAATTATTTGCAGTTTTTTCTTGAAAAAATGCTTTAATTAATTATTTTTGGATTTTTTTTACTAAAAATCTGCTAAATGAATTGTATTTCTATAAAAAGCTTTAAAATCATTAAACCTTCAAGTACAAGTAAGAATATTTTGACAAGGATAAATATCTTACTGAAAACAGAGAACCAAATATTTCGAATAAGAATTTCCAGCAATCTACCTCTAAGCCCGTACGGTTGCGGCTATACAGGCGCTTGAATTGTTTCGACTTTTTTACTTGTTATTGGTTGAGGGCATCGAATTAGAAGTGAGGGTTATAGCACAGAATACCTCACCCACACGCCTTCCGAGCACAAACATTTAGTTATGTTTAATTAAAAATATTTTCTGTTAATTAATGCTTATATTATTGTTTTGTTTTTTTTTAATATTTTCCACAAACATTATATATCATTTTTATCTGTACTAATAGGACTTTTCGTCAGCCGCCATTTTTTTCGTACAGACAGATTTGACAATGACGTATAATATACACATCATACGTTTATAAATTTATAAAGAAATATTTATTAAATAAATATTTTTATTTAATAAAGAAATAACATTGCTTATAAAGGCTTTAGAAAATTTGTAAAATAATATATGTATTGTCTTAAATGATTTATTTTTTTTTGTTGTTGTTTTTTTTAATGACTAGACTTTCCTTGGTATTTTTAAATTACATAATTATCTATATTATTTATATTACTAACCTAACCCTGGTTGTTTACAAAATGTCTGTTCGAAAAAATGGCTGACACTATTTTATGATGACATGCCCAATTACGGATAATTACATAATTACAAAAATTCAACTGCATTTGTGTACGGTTTTTGTTTGTGTGTTTATGAAAAAGAACATTAATTTTTTTAGTATAAATCACTGCAAAACAAAATAAAGTAAATATTACAATAGAAATAATTAAACGTAGAAAGTTTGTAATATGATTGATGCATTTAAATAGCAGTATCAAAAGTGTTTAAAATGTAAAATTTTAAAATTAAAGTTTAAAATGTTAAAATTGTATAACGATAATTTAGTTTTTTTCCAAATTATTTATTTTATTTTTCATTAAGTTAGTTTATTTACTGTAAGTCTATTTATTTTTCGTAAATATTAATATACTACATTTGGATGCAGAAAGACACCCCCTTCAGTGATATAGAAGAGCTAGATGACGCTCCTAGGGAGGAAGACGTTTGGGAAACTCATGGTCCTTCGGAATATATAGGTCTAAATCGAGTTTTGAGGGTAAGATGTGCACGTTACTTTAGACTGTGTGCCATACGACACGCTCATTGTATTAAATAGTAGGTTGGAAATTAAATTTGTACTTTTTGCTAAAAGGTACATGCTTAATTTTACAACTATAAATAAAAATGCTAGCTAATAATAAAATAAAGCATGTGTATGCATATTATGAATTGTTATTCTATTTATCGTTGTGTTATCGGTAAATAAGTTAGGTGCATTTCTTGTTATATTATAATACCGTCACTGTCTCTTTCGAGGAAAGAGAATAACAGATGCGGATGTTGAGATGTGTACAGGCTTGGACTCTATTCGTTTTCTAAGTGTGCTTTTCTTGTGGATTTTGATGTTCAGTTTTCTCATTTAGTGATCACCATGTTGGGTTTATAATATCATCCTTGTTGCTGTGGCTGTATTGTGATAGTTGAGACCTGTTTGAAAATACTGAGGTCCATTTTTTTGTCTCGTGGTTTGTTCAAGTGTGAATGCTGATTTGACTTATTTACTATATGTTCATCTATTCTATGGGAGATTCGTTGATGGGTTTGTCTTATATATTTTTGGCTACAAATTTCGCAGAATATACTGTAAGGGAACGGGATTTTTTATCGTTGAATCTATTGTTTGTGGGATGAATATGTCGTTGTTATATTGATGATAATAGGTCCAAACAACATCCTTCCTACATATGTAATGACCACTTACCAATCACATCATATGGAGTGGAAAAAGCAATATCACTACTAAAAGATGGCAAAGCTCCTGAACCTAACAATGCATACGCTGAATTCAGTAAGCTGTTTAACAACGAAGGTACTCAATGACTAACAACAATAATTAAATATTTAAACCGAGTAATACAAAGATCATGGCTGAAGTCGACGTTTATTGCTCTACCAAAGAAAACAAAATTCGTATCCTGCAATGATTTCTGGACCATCAGCTTAATAAGCCACATTTTTTGGAGAGATGTTAACAAGCTGATGGAGATATTAACAAATATTTACTGGAATCAAACATCGTCTATCCGTACAGAGACAGGAAAATCCGATAATTCAAATCAAAATCAAACGTGGGGTCCGACAGGGATGTATACTATAACCCTTGCTGTTTAACATTCGGAGGAAATCTTTCAAGAAGCAGTAGAGGATGTTGAAGCCGGAATTAGAATTAACGGAGAATGTATTGAAAACATCAGAGACGTGAATGACAAGGTGGTATTCGCTGACAGTTATGAAGCCCTCTAGGAGGTAATGAATAGAATCACAGAAGTGAGTCAGAGATGTGGACTTTTACTAAACATTAAGAAAACAAAATGTATGATGATCTCTAAGAAGGAACAACAAATTGAAAGAATAAGTGTTAATGGTCAACCAATATAAAGCGTAAAAACATACACCTACCTTGGTACGAACGTCAATGAAAATTGGGAGCATTGCTTAGAAATAAAATATAGGATAGAGAAAGCAAGATCTGCATTTAAAAAAAAATGGCTGAGCTATTCAAATGCCATGAATTATCAGTACCCATAAAAATCAGGTTACTAAGATGTTATATCTTTCCTATACTGTTGTACGTAGTTGAGTCGTGGACTCTCACAGACGCTACCTGCAAGAAAATTGAGGCTTTCGAAATGTGGCTTTATCGTCGAATCCTGAAGATCTCCTATACCGACCACGTTACTAACTAGGACGTTTTATTAAGAATGCAAAAAGGAAGAGTTGTTAACCGCAATAAAAACAACCAAAATCGAATACCTCGGTCACATCATGAGGAACAGCGAAAGATATGAGTTGCTGCAATTAATTCTTCAAGGAAAAGTAGAAGGAAAACGGGGACCAGGAAGGCGAAGGATTTCCTGGCTGAAAAATCTGCGTACGTGGTTCCACACAACAAACACAAATCTTGTCAGAGCAGCAGTTTGAAAAATACAGATTCCAATGATGGTCGCCAAAATCCGAAACGGATAGGCACTACAAGAAGAAGGATATTGATCTGCATTAGATTCGTCCAATTATATCAGTAGTTCCCCTAATATAGGATAGGAAGGGTTTTGATTTAATTTATATGGGATCTTTTTGTTGTTGTTCTGCTTGCTGTGTGGGGTTGTTGTTTCTACAGCCATGTTGCTTGAAGATGTGCTTTATTTTGTTACTTGTTAAAGTATCGCTTAGCCGTCGGGATCTGTTAAAGGCGGTATTAGCAAATACAAGGATCTGCCAACAACAATGTTCGCGTAAAATGCTTTGCTTTGTGAAATCTTATTTAATTTACGATCCGCCAAAACGGTTATGGGCTCTTTTTGATGTTTCCCTTTATATTACATTATATTTGTATGACCGCATATAACCGTCAGCATATAACTCGTTAACGATTGTTTTTAAGGGAGTAAAGTCCGAATGCACTTAACAAGCCATTGTTTTGTTTGAATTGTATTTTTTTACATCAGGAATCAAAGTTTTAGCAACACATAAATTCAGATTTTTCCATTATTTTAACGACTAAAAGCATCATTACTTCAACTATCGTAACTTGTAAACTACTGATCCAATCAAGTCTTAATTTTAACAAGTGGCTTTTGAAGTTTCGTACTTCCTAAATTATATGGATTGGCTATCAGTGGTACCATCTATATGTCGAATACGAGACTTATTAAATGGTGTGGTGTATTAGTAAAGTTGTCACACCATAATGATTCTAGATCTTCCATTTATTTTTTCGTTTGGATTTATCTTGTGAGCTTCGTCTATATTGCAAGCCTTTTTAAGTTGTTACCAATTTCCTGTTCGTGAGGCAGTTTCCCAATAATAAAAACAAATTTTATACGAGGGTCATTCCTAAAATAAGGTTTCCATGAGTTTTAAAAACAGGCAGCTTTATTTTTGTTCTTAGTGTTTCATTTCATCATTGGTGCTACGACTAAAAAAGCCTCGACCTTTCCAAGTCTATTACGCCAGTCAGTTCTATCCATTGCCAACTGTTGCCAGTTTGCTGCGCCTATTTGTCTACCATCCTCATCTACACCATCCCTCCATCTGAGTTTTGGTCTACCCCTACTTCTACTTCCCACAGGTTGTGACAAGGATTCTTCTAGGAGGGTTGTTCTGCTGTGATCTTGCCAGATGTCCTGCCCATCTTAGTCTTCCTATTTTTATAAAGGATACTACGTCTTTACCACCAAATATATGTTTATATCTGTGATATATCTCGTAGTTGTACCTCCTTCTCCAAACACCATTTTCACAGATGCCACCAAATATTCTTCTCAAGATCCTTCGTTCAAATATAAGCAGGAGATTTTCATCTGCCTTGGAAATGGTCCATGTCTCCGACCCATATGTCAACACTGGTTGTATAAGGTTTTTGTATATGGTTATTTTTGTTTTTTGGCTTAAGTTTCTGCTTCTCATATGTCTACTCAATCCAAAATAGCATTTGTTTGCTAGGATTATTCTTCGCTTGATTTTTTCCGTCATGACGTTCTCCTTGGTGATCAGAGAGCCTAAGTATGTGAATTTGTCCACCACTTCAAAGGTAGAATTATCAACCGTGAATTGGTGGCCGATGTTTCTGGCTCTATTGTTGGGTGTTGATGCCATTATCTTAGTTTTATTTTCATTTACTTGCAGGCCCATATTTTTTGAGGCGTTTGACAAGGTGGTATACATTTCTTCTAGCTTGCGTGTTGTGCGGGCAACTAGATCAACATCATCTGCATATGCCAAAATTTGGGATGATTTATTAAAAATGTTTCCTCTGCTGTCAATTTCGGCATCCCTGACCGCCTTTTCCAAAGCTATGTTAAAAAGGAGACACGCCAGCGCCTGTCGCAGCCCAACATGCGTCTCATCGTTGTGACTGTGTTATACATCGTTTTAAAACTTAAAACTTACGCTATTTTTCTATATAATAAATCGCCGTTTCTGTCCAAACATTTTTGCAGACGATACTTTAACTTTTTTATTCCCATGTTATAGAATTCTACCGCTAATCTTTTGAGAAATCGAATAACCTCTTCCTTGACTTCATCATCGGTAATCCATAAGCCACACAAGTGTTTCTTTAATTTTGGGAATAAATAATAATCACTTGGTGCTAGGTCTGGAATATACGGGGCAGGTCACAACAGTCCAACCAAAATCTCTCAGCTGTTGTTCAGTTTGATGTGAGACACGGGGTCGAGCGTTGTCATGGAGAAGCCTCACACTACTGGACAATTTTTCTGTTAATATCTTATGAATTGTGATGTGGGAAGTCTCAGGAATGCACAGAGCAAGAATGTTAATGGTGACGCTCTGATCTTCAAGTAATATTCTTTCAACTTTTTCGACAATTTCGTCTGAAACTGAAAGCCTTCCGCTCTTAACTTCATCGTGAATTTCCGTTCGACCTTCACTAAATTCTCTACACCATTGGCGAACATGTTAAATAAATATGCACTTTTTCTCATAAACTTCGATTAACTGACGATGAACGTTAATAGGTGAAATCCGTTTTACATTTAAAAAATGTATAACGTAAAAATAATATATACATAACACGAATTTCACATCTGGCGGTAACAACAATCGGGAGCTCCATCTTCGAAGGCTGCTAGGCGCCTAGGCCGGCACTGAGCAATGCAGATATGCGTAAATGGTGGGGTGAGAGAGAGGAAGTGTTGATGCGTAAGGCTGTGTTGCCAGATTTCTACCAGCACGTCGCATTCTTTCTTAGCGGCATAGGAAACCTATTTTACGAATCATCATTTTGGCTTTACAACCCTGTGTGGGTCCTAGCCTCCCCAAGAATTTTTTTCCAGTCGTTCCTAGCCATCGCCTTCCTCCGCCAAGCACGTATTTCCATATTTCTCATATCTTGATCTATGTTATCTAGGAATCTTGTTCTGGGTCTTCCTCTTCTTCTTTGACCAATAGGTCTATCAAGGAGCGTTTTTCTAGCTGGGTTGGTTTGCTCCATCCGCATTACATGGCCTACCCACCTCAGACGTCCTATCTTAATGTGTTTTACGATATCTGGTTCCTGGTATATTCTATAGAGTTCGAAGTTGTATCGTCTTCTCCAGACACCATTTTCATTTACCGCCCCATAGATTCGTCTTAGTATTTTTCTTTCGAAACATCCTAACATGTTTTCATTGCTTTTTGTTAAAGTCCAGGTTTCTGAACCATATGTTAGGACTGGGCGTATTATTGTTGTGTAGAGTTTTACTTTTGTATTTCTTGATATAACTGTAGATTTAAAAAGGAGATTAAGCCCAAAATAGCATCTATTAGCCGTGCAAATTCTGCGGTTTATCTCTGCGGTAGTGTCATTTTCAGTATTGACAAGCGTTCCCAGGTATAAAAATTCGTTAACTGCTTCGATGACGTCGTTTTTTATAACAAGTGGCCGTAGTATTTGTGGTTGCGTACCTATTGTCATGTATTTCGTTTTATTGGTGTTTATTATTAAACCCATTTTTGTGGCCGCTTCCTTTACTGCTACGTACGCCTCTCGTGCTGCGTTTTCCGTTCTCCCAACAATATTGATATCATCAGCATATGCTAGGATTTGCATAGATTTGTTATATATTAAACCGGTAGTTGTGATTTGTGACGTACGTATTACTTTTTCCAGAGCTAGATTGAATAGTATACAGAGAGTGGGTCTCCCTGACGTAGCCAGAGTCGTACAGAGTCGTAGGCTGCCTTGTAGTCTATAAATATGTGGTGCGTGTCTACGCCGTATTCCATTGTTTTCTCTAGAATTTGTCTCAGGGTTGAAATCTGATGAATTGTTGATTTACCACCTCTGAAACCAGCCTGGTATTGTCCTATTATTCGCTCTGCATATAGTGCCGTACGATGGCATAGTATATTGGAGAATATTTTGTACGCTGCATTTAGGAGCGTAATTCCTCGATGGTTAGAGCATTCAAAGATATCTCCCTTTTTGTGTATGGTGCAAAGTATTCCAATATTCCAATCACTGGGAAGGGACTTCTGTATCCATATTTCTTTTATAAGCTGCTGTAGCGCTATTATGATATCGTGGCCACCTTCTTTATATAATTCCGCGGGGAGATTATCTATTCCGGGTGATTTGTTTCTGGCTAGTTTGTTTACAGCGTCTTTAACTTCCAGGATCGTTGGTGGATCCTCCTCCCTCTCGTCTGCTCCGCTTACCTCACAGCTTTCGTGTTCCGGGTTTTCTTCTTCTTCCTCTATATTAAGTATCTGGTAAAATATTCCGTCCATCGGTTTAGTACGTCTGTTCTTGTTGTTAATAGATCACCATTCAAACTTCTACATTGATTTGTGTTTGCGTTGAATTCTTTTCTGTTGATGTTAACTTTCTTATAGAATGTTCTGAATTCTTTCTCTCTGTTGAGGTTTTCTATATATTGTAGTTCCTTTTTTTAGGTGGTTTCGTTTCTTCATTCTGTGTATTTTCTTTTCTTCTCTTCTATTTTACGATTGACCCTCGTATTATTTGGTAATTTCAATTTAACTTAGCCTTATTAAAAGTTTGACTAAGTTTTATATATGCAACAGGAGTATTTTTTTTTTATTTCAAAATATATACAAAGTGTATCATCATCATCAGTGACGCATTCGACAACCTTCTATAAAACTTCCTTGAAATATAAAGTTGATAAATATTTGGTATGAAAGTGGAAAAAGTATGCATCATTGTTGAACACCCATAGCTTTCTTCTAATTCTCTGATTTCAACTTTACTTTTAAATGTTTTTCATGTAACACTTTTGTTACCACACAAGTGAATATTTACCTTTTAATTTTTATTCATTTCTATATTAAACACATGTTTTGTTTAGATAAAAACAAATTAATACACAATCGAAATAAAATATTTAGGTTAGATGTAAATGTAAGTGTGGCACACAGTTTGATACGTGTTAAAAGGGCACGTTTATCAGCATGAAAATATTAGAAGCATCCCCTAAACTCTTCTTCTTATTCTCTCATTAACTATCTCCTTTGAAACCATTTTTAAAGTAATTGTTTTTTGGATAGCGATAGTTGACAGTTTTTTTAAATAGATAGTAGCAAGTAAAAAAATATTGAAAATTTATTATGTCATAGCTTGTCCATAAGTTGTTATACTACAAAAGTGAAAACTAAAATAGAAAATTATTGGTTATTTTGAAATTTGCCTAAGTTTTTAAATATTTACTTTCCCTGGAAGAAAACAATATTAAATTTCACATGTTTGTTCGTATATGCACACATGTATGTAGTGGGTATGTTTATGGATGAAAAGGAGACAGTTGTAGGCCCATTCTCCGCAGTTATGCCTTATTGATATAGAAAACATTGTCGATGATAACCATATTCTTTGCACTGAAGTGACATATATGAAGCACACTCCAGAAAGTGATACGTTTTATATAATATTCAAAAGCTTACACTCGTAAATGAAAGAATTATCAACCGTAAAACAGGAAACCCAATAGATCCGTTAAAAGGTGACTATAAAGACGAGTGGTGTCATTATAATGTTTTTATTTGGTTATTACTGAACTTTATTATACTTTTATAATACTATTTTTAATACAACTATTATATTTTTCAACAGAATCCTCTGGTAGAACCCATATCCATTTGTTATTCCAATCCTTATTAGAAAAAATAAAAATTCGTACGCTATTTTTAGGTTAAGATTAAAAGTTAGTGTCATTATTTGTCACTGTTGCATGGTTAGAATTAAACTCTTTTAAAAAGTATGCGGTCCCCTCCACCATCTTCATTAATAGCACATTTAAGCACATACGTTGATTTAATAAGAAAAAATGTATAAACTGTCAATTATTATCCAAGCATGATCCCATAATAGGATTTTTGTATGAATCACCTCATTTAAAATCTATAGTCTTCCTATATCATCTCACTTATTCGTAAAAATAATTTCATATTTCACTGGAAATGCGAACGCAAGTCTGTATCTACAATATATTATCTGGAACTGCAACATTTGGAAAATTATTCCTGAATGCATGGTTCGCAATACCAATTACTATTTTTTTAGCAGTAATTTTTTTGATATAGGAGTAGAAAATATAACGAGACATAAACGTTTCTTGTCACCTTTTTACAGGAAAAATTAAGATTTTAGTACAAATTATAATACTTATACTCGGAATATAGACAAATTGGGCGAGCTCAGTAATATCCATGTATTGTGACATATCTCTTCATCTCTACAAGTCTCTCTTCACTGTCGAGTTAAATGCAGTAAACTTCTGTATCTGCCACAAGCAGTAGTATATTCGATATAATAGTACGAGAACAGTGCGGATTTATGATGTATACCTTGCTACAGCTCAATGAACCGTACATTTAGATACCTTAATATATATATATATATATATATATATATATATATATATATATATATATATATATATACTATAACTATGTATATATAACTGTTTTGGATGGGTTGGAGTCAATAAAAGGTTCCAACCTATCCAAAACAGTTATATATTTTTTCCAAACGAGTCACAAGTACTTGTTTTTTCTTATATATATATATATATATATATATATATATATATATATCTGTATATATATATATATACTTCTTATTGCGCCGTCTCCTTTCGAAGGTTGGCCATCCAATTGTAGCTTTGAAAACTGAAAGATTTCTGTGGATGAGCGGTCAAACCATCACCTCAGGTCTTTCAGCCACGAGTTCTGGCGTCTTCCAACTGATCTTTTGCCCTGCCCTTTACCTTGTAATATGATGTAGAGTAATTTATATCTTTCACCTCTCAACACATGACCCAAGTATTCTATTTTCTCTTTTTGATTATCTTCTTCTTCTTGATGTGCCTATCCGTTACGAATGTTGGCGATCATCATGGCAATCTTTATCTTATCTGCAGCAGCGCGGAAAAGCTGCACAGATGTCATATTGAACCAGATTCTGAGGTTCTTTAACCAAGATGTTCTTCTTCTTCCTGGACCTTGTTGTCCAAATATTTTTCCTTGTAGGATGGCTTGAAGGAGAGCATATCTGGATTCATTTCGCATATGTCCGAAGAACTGTAACTTTCGAGATTTGATGGTGGTCAGTACCTCTCGGTTCTTATTCATTCTTCTGAGGCTCGGTCAGTCCACGGGATCTTAAGCATTCTCCGATATAGCCACATCTCAAATGTTTCCAGTTTTCTGCACATATCTTCGTTTAAGATTCACGATTCAACACCATAAAAAAGGACAGAGAAGACGTAGCATCGCAGCATTCTTACTTTTGTATCAAGAGGGAGGTTGTGACTCTTAAAGAAGGCCCCCATCCGATTGAAGGTGGATCTAGCTTTTCCGATGCGTGCTCTAATCTCCTGGTTGTTGGTCCATTCTTCATTTATTATGGTACCGAGGTAGGTGTAGTGCGTCACTCTTTCTACAGGGGATTGGTTGACGTAGAGTTGACCTTCTGTTATCCTTTTCTTGCTAATTATCATAAGCTTTGTCTTCTTAACGTTTATATTGAGTCCATATTGTTGACTGTTTTGATTATACTGAGTAATTATTTTTGTTTACTCATGCGCCGAAGTTCCGTACCATTGGTAACTTTTTGTATCCATAGAATTCTCAGCATCCGTCTGTATATATATATTTTAAAGGCATCTATTTTTTTTTCTCTATTTCAGAGTCCATTGTGCAACTTTCACAGCCATACAGCAAAACAGAGAAAACATAACATCTGATCATTCGAATTCTGAGCTCAAGACTGAGGTCTGATGTAAAAAAAATTTTTATGTTCATGAGTGTTTTCCTCGCTTGTTCGATTCTTGACAGGATTTCTTTTTTTGGATTATACTGGCTGTTGATATTTGGCCCAAATATTTTATGGAATGTTCTATTATTTGTCCCTTGGCATACAAAACGTTTGTTGGTATCTTTGAAAATACTAGAATTTTAGTTTTGGATTCATTTAGATGTAAACTGAACATTTCGCTATGACGAACTACCGCATTTATTATATTTTGTAGTTTTTGTGCGTTGCTTGCTATAAGGACGGTATCATCAGCGAACTTGATGTTGTTTATGCTGGTTCTGTTAATCTTGATTCCACCTTGAACCTCGTCTAATGCTTTTCTGAATATAGATTTCAAATACAGATTAAATAATAGTGGTGATAGGACGCAACCTTGTCGCACTCCTCGTCGGATTCGTATATCTTCGGATGCTGTGTGCTCTATTTCAATTGTTGCTGTTTGGCGCCAATATAGTTCTGAGATAATTCGCAAGTCTTGTTCGTCAATTCCAGTTGTTCTCAGAATTTCGATCATCTTTTGATGGTTGACGCAGTCAAATGTTTTTCGATAATCAATAAAACATGCATATACATCGACATTCAAGTCTCTGCATCGTTGTGTTAACACATTTAAGGCAAAAACAGCTTCTCGTGTTCCCAATCCATTTCGAAATCCGAATTGAATTTGACTCATCTGAAACTCACAGTTTTTGTAAATTCTTAATTGTTAATTTTAGCCAGTCTAATGATTTAAGTCGAGGCTTTTACTTTCGTTGTCTGCAATTAATTTAAGTATTTCGACATTGATATTGTCTGGACCGGTGGCTTTTCCGTTCTTCTGAATTTTTACTGCATAAATAACTTTTGTTATTTTTGGACCTTTTTCATTTATTCGATCATTCGTAGATAATGGAAAACAAAGTCTATCATCGTCAAAAAGTGTCTGAATGTATTCTTTTCATCTCTTAAGTTTGTCTTCTGTACCAATGATTATCTCGTTATTATTATTTCTTAATATTGTTTCTTGTCTCTTTCTGTGTGTACTTGTCATTTCTTTCACTTCTTTATGGACATTAAAGGTGTCGTATCTTTCCTGAAGTTGTTCAATTTCTAGACATTTGGTTGACATCCAGTTTTCTTTAGCTTCTCTGCACTTTTTCTAATGATTTTATTGACTCGTTTGTATTCTATTGGGTTGTTTTATCTTTTCGTCTTACGTCCATGAGGTCCATGATCTCTTTCGTTATCCATTCTTGTTTTCTGTTATTTTTCGTGAACCGATTTATTATATATATTATTAATCTTTTAGCAAAAGCTTGTTATCGCTTTCATGAATTGAAAAGCTAATATATGGTGTAGGAGCATAATTAGTCAAACTCCCATTTTTGATTCGGCATACCTGCCTCACCAGACATTCAGACTGAATACAAAATCAAACATGGAGAGGTCAACGAGTCTCCCTTCATTGTTTTCCACTCAAGTGTGATGGTGATGAACGATAACGATTTAATAATATCGTTTTCCATTCTTTGCGCTCTGCGAAATGTGCAAAACTTTACATCTTTTAGCAAAAGCTTGTTATCACTTTGAATAATTGAAAACCCGTAGGATTTTGTATTCAGCCCGAGTGTTTGATGAGGCAGGGACGCCGAAATGACGTCGTACACTCTGTTGATTACTGATTCAAACATGGGAGGTTGAAGAATTTTGCTCCTACGCCATATATTGGCTTTTCAATTCATATATGTATATATATATATATATATATATATATATATATATATATATATATATATATATATATATATATACCACCACTCTTCGAGTGTACCTTAGCTTATTTTGGATTCACGGTCGTACTCCTTTTCTCGATATATATATATATATATATATATATATATATATATATATATATATATATGTTATGTTATATAACATATGGTTTACTTTAATGAACTCCAATACAATAGAATTTAAACAAAATATGTTGAATTTGATAATTAAGATATCTGGATAATGTTAATTGCAGCCGCCAAATTACTAATTAGATTTTTTATTATATATCTTAGGGTTCTTATTTGAGTTCAGTAATATCTTTGTCTTTTTCTAGTGTTCAATGAGTAGAATGGAATAAATAAAATTCAGATTTATTCAATAAAATGATAAAATACCTGGAAAAATTATTATACGTAAACACAAATCAATTAGACATATCAATGTTTCCCTATCCTGACAAATTAAACTGCGCGCCCCAAGGTAAATTAGCTTTTAAAAACAGATACTACTTTACAGAAAATCAACAAAGAAAAACAATACATTTATTTTATTTTATTGTGTCGTTTTAAAACTTAATGACTATGCAATATTGTTCTCGAACACCGGTTAAATTTCAATTATTTTAACTCTAAAATTTTCCAATTTTCTTTACATTTAAGTTTTAAATATAGAAATGTTCTTTTATCAAAACTCACCAGCTACAACTCCTTGCTTTGTTCTGCTTAAGCATAATCTAGGTCAAATGCCCTAAAAATTATTTCTATGTCTTTTGGCTCCCAAATATATCCTTGTCTGTGGTTTTTCCGATAAATAATAAACTTATTTGTACTTACAAATAGTGCAAAACTCAAATACTGCAGATTTCTCCCAATCAGCATTCCTAGGCCAGATCTGCCACTAGGTTTTAACCTCTAATTTACAAAATTACTTTTATGCCGGTCAAAACTGCCGGCACTAGCTCACTTATCAAGATTGGATGTTCTGCTGTCAAAGGTCAGCAACAGATCATCCAAATTCTCGTTTTCCAAGTCTAACTCAAAACAAAAATCTCCTTCCAACAGTCTTCTTTTAACCAATAATTTTTTAGTTCTTTTAAAATCACACAAAATACTCAGTGACTTTCAAATTTCCTATTTTTGTTCTTTATAAACAAATCTAACAATGGAATAACTTTCTAATAAATTTCCCAGAGTTTTGAAACCGATACGAGACACAAAAGGGACCGTTAATCTCTTAAATTTTGTTGAGAACAGGTAAATGGTTTTTCCAATAATATTTGCTAAAAACTAATTTTTATTATATATTACTTATATATAATACTATCCTAAATTTTACATTTCGCCCATATAAGTCCATATCATCCTGAATTATATCAATATACAGGGTGTTTGGTAGGTCGATGGAAATTTTTTAAGGGATAATAGGGGACGCCATTTGCAAAATTTTTTGCTAATAATGTATCGCTCAAACTGTTAAGGTTTCCGAAATAAAGTTAAATTTGTTAATATTCGACAACCGTCTATTTCACGTTTAAAAATTATCTAGGCGTACTACCTCCCTGTTTTACGAATGGAATAAAAATATAAACCTACAACACTGACTCTTCGCATAAAATTTCCATCGGCTATCGTCATTCTCCGAACGCATAACAAACAAAAAACAATCTACCTGCTATGCTAACAAACAATCTATCTGCTATGAAGTATGAAGTGGTTTATTTTGGTTTATAAACATGGTCATTGTATGCGTATGAAAGGTGCGTTTTACTGTTTTGGCATCCAAATTGTGTTTGGAGTTTCTTGTGAGTTTTTTGTGCATTACGATTTTGAACTTTGTTTGAGTGAACAACCAGACTGTGTACCTGCATAACGTGATTTATGGATTAGTTGTGATGGCTTCGTTTTCGAATGAAGAGTACGCAGACATCCTGTTTCTCTTTGGCTGGAGTGGTGGAAATGCATCTGCAGTACGTCGAGAATATCAGCGCCGTTACCCTAACCGGCGACTTCCCCATTTAAGAGTCTTTATTAACACATATCGACGAATTAGTGAAACTGGTAGTGTTAACAATCCTGTTTCCAGTATTAATCCTGGGCGTTACGGTCCTGGTGTAGACGTCCAAATTTTGCAAGATGTTACGAATGATCCTACCACAAGCGTCAGAAAGGTTGCTCGACAGTTAAATGTCTCGCAATGGAAGGTCTGGTCGGTAGTGCACAACGATGGACGCTACCCTTATTATTACGCGCCAGGACAAGGTCTTCAAAACGGTGATCCATTTAGAAGGGTAAATTTTTGACGCTTTTTGATAGATGCAGACATTAACGATGGTAATTTTCTTAAAAGTATTTTATGGACTGATGAATCCAGTTTTAATAGAGAAGGAGTAACAAATTTTCACAACATGCATTACTGGGCACATGACAATCCCCATCTACCGAAAAAAACATCTGTTCAGCAAAAATTTAGTGTCAACGTTTGGGTAGGAGTTATCGGACGAGAGTTAATAGGACCTTACTTTTTGCCAGGCAGGTTAAATAGTCAAGTGTACTTAGGCTTTCTAGAGAATGAATTACCACCAGTCTTAGAAGATTTACCCCTCGCCCTCAGACGAAGAATGGTTTACCAACATGATGGATGCCCTGCACATTGTGCACGTGCTGTTACGGCTTGGTTTAACAATCACTATCCCAGTAGGTGGATCGGACGAACTGGACCGATTTTGTGGCCTGCTAGATCGCCCGATTTAACACCCTGTGACTACCACATCTGGGACAGATTCAAAGAACTTCTTTATCAAGTTCCACTCCGAACTAGAGCACATTTAATGGAAAGGATTATCGAAGCTGACATTAGAAGGGCAGAACTGAGGTTAAAAGTAACCACATCAGAAATACGACGCAGGGCAAGAGCGTGCATTAGGAATGGTGGTTCCCATTTTGAACAACCATGACTGTTTTCTGAAGTTTATGTACATACTTAATTTTTTTTTTTTTATTTTTTTTATAGCCCTTTTTCTATCCTAATTGTCGAATAAAGGCCTCTCCCATTTCTTGCCATTCATCCCTGTTGTGTGCTAGGCGTTTCCACATTGGTCCTGCGACTCTTTTGATATCGTCGCTCCAGCGCATTTGAGGTCTTCCTCTTGGTCTCTTCGCATCGTACGGTCGCCAGTTTCCGACTTCTTTGTTCCATCTACCATCTTCGAGACGTTCGTTGTGTCCAGCCCATTTCCATTTTAATTTAGCTGCTTGTTTCGCGGCGTCCTTTATTTTTGTTTTGTTCCGGATTGCTTCGTTCGTTTGCCGATCTATTAGTGAGATACCAAGCATCTGTCGTTCCATGGCTCGCTGAGTTTTTTGAATCTTGTCCATGTTCTTTTTTGTGAATGTCCAGGTTTGAGCTCCGTAAGTTAGAACGGGAAGGATACAAGAATCGAACACTTTGGTTCGAAGGTTTTGGGGTATCTTTTTGTCTTTCAGTATGTATGAGAGTTTTCCAAATGCGGCCCATCCCATTCTTACTCGTCTGCTTATTTCGGTAGTTTGGTTTTCTTTGTTTACCTTGATATTCTGACCCAGATATATGTATTCTTCTACATGTTCCACTTTTGTTCCTTGGATGGTTATCGTCGGTTGATCATCTTTATTCGACATTAGCTTAGTTTTACTCAGATTCATTTTCAGTCCTTTTTTTATGGATTCCGTATGAAGCTCATCGATCATCGTCTTCAGTTCTTTCCAGCTGTCGGCTATTAGTACTACGTCATCTGCATATCTTAGATGGTTTAAATACTTTCCGTTTATCGATAGTCCCTTCGTTTCCCAATTTAGTGATTTAAAGATGTCTTCAAGTGCGGCAGTAAATAGTTTTGGAGATATGGTGTCTCCCTGTCTTACTCCTCGGTTGATTTTTATTGGCCTCGTTTTCATTCCGTTATCCATCGTGACTACCATTTCAGCGTGTTGGTATATATTATGTATTAATATCCTATATCTAGAATCTATTCTGCAGTTGACCAGTGCTTCCTCAATGGCCCATAATTCTATGCTGTCAAAAGCTTTCTCGTAGTCTATAAATGCTAAACAGATTGGTAAATTGTATTCGTTAACTTTTTCTATTAGGACCTTTAGTGTGTGAAGATGGTCACATGTACTGTACATAAGTACATACTTAATAAGGCATAATAAATGTTGCAAAAAGCATGATGTATCGTTGTTTTATCTTTTTTACCCGTTTCATTAGGAAGGTTATTTTAACAATGCATTAAGATTCAACGAAGGGTTTTTGCAATCTGAGCAAGTAATACGTAAGGCATTTTGTTTGTCAGGGAAGTACCTCGCTTAGATAATTATTTTTAAAAATAAAATAGACGAGCAGCCTTATTTTCGAATATTGACAAATTTAACTTTATTTCGGAAACCTTAACAGTTTGAGCGATACATTATTACCAAAAAATTTTGCAAATGGCGTCCCCTATTATCCCTTAAAAAATTTCCACCGACCTACCAAACACCCTGTATAGGTCATTCAGGTAGAAGTTTTAAAAAGAACAGAGCATTCAACTGAAAATCCAACTAATGTCCCTGTAATTTAATTATTATAAAGATCAACAAAGCGACTGTATAGATAGTTCAAAAATAAATTCGTATGTTTAGTAAAACTGTAACAAGATTGATATCATAATAATACAAGCTGATACTAAAATATTCAGACCCCGTTATGTTTTGTAATATGTAATTTATTATTATAATCGACAATCATATTTCTGTCTACATATCCGAGTTTCTCAAATACAATTTTAAAATCTCTTTAATATCTAACAGATATATTGTTAATCTCAAGTTATTTATGAGTACATGAATTCACCTTTGCTTATGTTACTTAATAAATTTATTTGTTTTCGTGTTCATAATTTTACGTCAAATTTCGATAAAAATCGAATAAAGTTTAACAATGTATATATATTTGATAAGAGAGAGAGGAAACTGGACTTTCACTTCACGAGTAAACATTCAGTTGTATAAAATACAATTGTGTGATTATCCTTTAAATTATTAGATGTTTTTAGATATAATGAAAGATAATTGTTTGGTATATATAGTTTTTCCTCGCATTTATTTTCCCAGGTGACATTTTTCGCTTTTGTGACCATGGTTTTTACCTCACGATTGTATCGTATAAACGCCTATCGTCTACGACTTTTGTCGATAGTCATTTGTTTGGGAAAGTATTTAGTATGTATTACTTATTTACTTTAATCGGTTACAGTATATCCTTTCTCTTCTATTCAATAAATTCTCATTTTCAAACTGGCTAACACATGGTAATCTGATTTTAAGTTCAAAGCAATAGAGAAGAAAAAGGACTTGTAAATTGTCTCGAAAGCGCAGAAAACGCTTTAAAATATTAAATTTGGTATAATTGCGATATAATGTGGCTGGCTTTAGACGGACCACCTGCAAATAGCTCTTTTCTGACAACGGGGCTTCATCTCCAATCCGTGAACCAGACACAACGAAACATCGGACTGTAAACATCTCCAGATTAACGTGGACGCCGACCATCCTTCGCGTCGCGGCGCGCCGAATTCGATTATCTAACCACCAAGAGGTTCAGACAACATTTTTTATACCCTGCCGATTAACACACTTATGCAGATGGTAGGTGGTTTCTTTGTATGGACAACAGTAATGAGTTACGTCAGGTACTTTTGTTATTTTCAATTAATTGCCAATGTTATTTAAAAATCAATTATAAACGCTATTTATGGTGTGTTCCTCTTTTGTCTTTTTTGACGAATTCAATTTCGGTAGTTCACTCGAGAGTTTTTTTTCCTGTCTTTTCGCTGTGGTCCAAAACCTTCACAGACGGCTTCAATTGTGTTATTTGTGATTTTGTGATATATGTTTGAATATTCTTCTTCTTTTTATATAGACATGACTCTGTTTGTTTTTCAATGTGCTTCCAGTAAGTTGTCGTTCCATCGTTTTCGTGGTCTTCCTACTGATCGTCTTCCTATTGGGGAACCGTCTGTTGCCGTCTTTACTACTCTATTTGTTGTCATTCGGCTTATATGATCGTTTCATTCAACTCTTTTATTTCTTACCCAGTTCTTGATGTTCTTTACCTTGCATCCACGTCGTATATCTGTATTTCTAGCTATGTCCCATAGTATCTTACCATAACTTTTTCTGTGTTTTTATCTCTGCTTTATCTCAGATTATTTTGAGTTGTTTTTTCCCATTTGGTATCTGTTTTTAGCTCTTTATTTTTTTTATTATTTCATCCATAATCAGGTTGAACAATAGAAGACGCAGTGAATCTCCCTGTCTTATCTCATTGCCAGCTTCAATAGGGTTGATTAGTCCTTCTTCTACTTTTACGTTTATTGGTAGATATTTTCGATCGTTTTGATTATTCCTAGAGGTATCTCTATTGCGTACAGTAAGTGGATAACGTTGTTTAATTTGGCCCGGTCAAATGCCTTCTTAAGGTCCACGATACATAGATATCCCGGTTTGTTGTATTCTAAAGATTTCTCTTGCACTTGCCTCATTATAAATAGCGTCGGTGCATGATCTTCCTGACCTAAAACCTTGTTGTTCTTCTGCTAGTGTTATAGTTTTATTCAGTTTATTGGTTATCACTTTGGTTGTTAATTTTAGTGTTGTGTTTAATAAATTAATTCCTCTGTAATTTTCCGGGTCCAATTTGTCTCCCTTTTTGAAGAGGGGTATTAGGATGCTTGATCTTCATTCTTAAGGAATTCTGTTTGAAATCCACAAGGAAACTAAGTTCCTGTATTTGGCTGTATACCATATATTAAAAAATGTTTGAATAAAATCCTTTATAAAAAGGTATATAAAAAACCCAGTTGGGCTATGTTAAATTGACAAAACGTTTTCGGAATAAGTATTCCATCATCAGTGTCCTAAAAAAAGTATTTAACCACTTAATTAAAAAGAACATGAAATAATTTAAGTTTTGACTAAGGTTAATGTAAAATGTGGTTAATACTTAACTTAAGTATTAACCACACCCGAAAACGTTTTGTCAATCTAACATATCCCAACTGGGTTTTTTATATACCTTTTTATAAAGGATTTTATTCAAGAATTCTGTTTGGTTCTATTATTTTTGGATTAGTTTTAATAGTTGTTTGGTCAGATCTGGTCCTCCGTACTTTAGTAATTCGTTCGGTATTCTGTCCTCTTCTGGTGATTTTCTATTTTTTAATTTTCTTAATGCTTCCTTTACCTCTTCCTCCTCAATATTTACTTCTTCATTTGTCGTCACCTCTAGTGTTGGTGGTTCATTATCGTCACCTTTAGCAAATAGGGATTAAAAGTAGTCTACCCATGTTTCCTTCTGAATGTATTTCGTTTTTATTAGTTCATTCATTTTTTTTTCTTTTTCCTCTGATCATTCCCCATATTTCTTTTTGTGTTCCGTAGAAGTCGTGTTCCATCTGTTTTGAGAAGCTCTGTCAGTGTTCCCTTTTTATTTGTCCAACTAAAGTATTCGTTTTATTGCTGATCGGTTTATAGTGGTTATATTCCTGTTGCGTTTGTTGGGTTCTGTATTGTAAAAAGGCTTTCTTCTGTTCTTCACATTTTTTCTTCACTTTCTCTCTAAACCATGGTGTTTTCTTTTTTTGATATGTTAGTGTTCGTTACTTTCCTCTCTCCAAGTGATTCTGTTGCTGCATTAATTATGTTATTTTTGAGTTTTTCCAGCTTTCCACGTAATTATCGTTTTCTAATATTTCATTCCCAGCGATCTTCTCTGATATTCTTTTCCTGTATAAGTATTCCGTGGATTCCGTATTTAGTTCTTCGATTTTGATTTTTGTTTGTGTTGGCGTCGCTTTCTTGGGTGAGAAGTATTTCAGGATGATTCTTATTTTACATAATACTAGGCTATGGTTGGCAGTTGCTACCTACATCTGCTGAGTTGAGACATCTTACGTCGATTATTTTATCAGAATCAGCACAATCTGTTCTATTTAATTTATTAGCTAACGTACCACATTTAATTTATTAGCTGGACTCAGTTTGTATAGGAAAGACGTTGAGTTCTCTTGTAGGCTGTCCAAGTTGTAGTTGTCAAATTTATTAGTTTGTTAGGTGCAGTTGTTGGTACTGGAAAGGAAAATAACATTTGACACGAACGAGTTGATAGTCATTTCGGCACACTGGTCCAATAGAACTCCACCGTCTTAAACTTTTATGGCAGTTTATTGCTCCACTATGATGTAACCTATTACTGATTTCCTATTTCTGCTTGGATGGGATCAAGTATATTTGTGAATATCTGTATTTGCGTAAAGTCCATTTAAAATATTTAGTCAGTTTTGTCCGCAGAACTCTATAAGCCTTTCGCTACTACCTTAGTTCTATTTTTTCCGTGCTTCTCAACAACTTTATTCTATGCTGTTCTAGTTTTCTGCCCACTCAAGGGTTAAAGTCGCATAGTACAATTGTTTCTTATTAGTTCCTATGAGTTCCTTTCAAAACTTTGACTATTTTATTATTTCCTGGTTTTAACTTTTCAGGTTCCTTCTTGGCTCTTTTTTTATTAATATCGATACTCCTGACTAGTTTGCCTTTATTTACTATATTATACGAATACATACGTCAATTTCCTTACTGCCTTGTCCTTTTTTCTTCGTTTCTGTTATAATAGTTACATCGAATTTTGTCTCTTTTCCCTCGTTTGTTTCTCCTCCATTGTGTGTTCTTGTACTTACAATCAAAGTCCGTCTTCGTTTGCCATGTCATTTTCATGACAGACCGTCGTGCATCCGAGGCTGATTATTAGGAAATTTACTTGGAAGGCATACCACATTTCTAGGGCTTTTAAATATGTAATATAGTATTATTTTCTATTTCATTCGTTCTATCGGCTTTAAATGTCGTTTTTAAACTTTGTTAGGTAATGTAAGTTTGTCCAAATTTCAAATATATATGGAACTTTTCTTTTTTATCTCTTTGTTTAAAAAATACTTTCAGGAAGCAGGAAAACCTATGCAACATTTCTTTTAATGTTTAGACGATTTCATATCACTATCCCGTTTTACACTCATCGCTTCAATTTCATATATTTATTATCTCCTTCTTCTTCCCCTTTATAAGCAAATCTGCTTGTTCATTGGCGGATTAATACCTCTATGGAAGGTTGTCACTCCATCTTTTGCGCGGTCGTCCGATACTTCTTCTGCCGATTGGTGACTTATCTCTTGCTATTTTGACTACACGGGTCTCCTTCATTCTGCTTATGTGGTTATTACATTTTTTTTATTTTGTGTCCATTCATTTATACACTGTACGTTACATTTTCTTCTAATGTCTTCACTTCTCTTTCGATCTCTCAGCTATTTGCTGTAATTCTTCTCAGTACTCTTCATCTCTGCCAGTAGCCTTTGCGTTGTGGCTGTGTCAGGTCTTGTTTCTGAGGCATATGTCATTATTGGTCTTACACTGGCTGTATAAATTCTTGACTGCATCTCAGCATTAATGTGTCTGTTTCGCCATATAGTGTTATTAAGGCATCCTGCCAGTCTATTTGCTTTTTGTACTTAATCTCTCACTTCTTTGTCCAGGTCTCCATACCTAGACAGTGTAATTCCCAGGTCTTTTATTTCCATTACTTGTTCAATACTGATGCCATCAATTTATATTTTACATCTGGTTGGTTCTTTGTTGGCTACTATTGTTTTAGTTTTCTGAGATAAGATTGTCATATTGAATTATTTTGCTCTTATGTTTAATCTGTGGACCAGTCTTTGCAGACTATCTTTATCTTGGGCTATCAATATTGCGTCGTCTGCGTAACAGTATTTTTATTTCTTTGTTTCCCATTCTATATTCTCTTTCTTTGATAACTCTTTTGACGATTTCATCCATGATCAAATTGAAGAGCATGGGTCTCAATGAATTCCCTTGTCTTATTCCGCTACCTATTTCTATAGGTTCTGTAAGTTGTCCATCTATTCTGACTTCCATTTTGTTGTTTTGGTAGATGTTTTCGATAGTTTTTATAATATTTAGGGGAACTTCTCTATTATACAGAAGATGGATTACATCTTTAAGTCTTACTCTATCAAACGCTTGCTGGTCAAAACGAAATGCTGGTCTATTATACTCTAGTGATTTCTCAGTAATTTGCTTTATAACGAATATTGCATCTGTACACGATCTTCCACTACGAAAACCCTGTTGTTCATCTGCTAAACTTATCCTCTGGTTTATTAGCACTTGTAAAATTTTAGTTGAAAGTTTTAGCGTAGTATTTAAGTTTATACCTCTGTAGTTTTCTGGCTGTTTTTTTATATATTTATTATGGTCCTACTTTTTGTCTTATACATATATTTTTGTATATTTCTGTATTATCACGTCATATAATCCAATTCAGATATTGTGTCATGTACGGTATATTCCTTTAGATAAACCTCAGTAAATCGTCTAGACAGCTCAATGTAATACACAAGAAATTAAATTGATCTGGCGTACCGAGCATCTGTTGTATATTATCATAATCAGTTTCTGCGACCGCTGAAACTAACATGAACAGGTAGCTTAAACTCTGTATATTTCTCCATAATCGAGGGGAAAGGTGAAATGGGAGGAGTATGTCTTGTTAATGGCTTAGAATACGGATACCGTTCGATAACTAGTTGGCCTAACACAAATATGGTGATAATTCCAACGAATCTTCTAAATTATTTTGTAGAAGCATATTTTGATACATATAGTATTACACTACAAAGAAATTTGTCATTTAGTCTATTTTTGACAATACTCCCAAGTGAACATCTAATGAAAAAAGATCTGTTGATTTTCATTGAAATTATAATGTATCCTTTAATATACAGTAAAACCTCGATATAACGGACTAGTTGGGGGGACGAAGCGTCCGTTAAAGCCGAAAGTCCGTTATATAAAAATATGTTTAAAATAAATCAAAAAACTTTTTTTTTTTGAAAATATGTATGTATACTGTATTTAGATATGTATAAAAAATACAAAATACAAACAAAATTCGATTTAATTGTCTTCGGACATTCGTCGTGAAGTATTTCCTTACCTTTAAAAGATATGTATCTTTTTAAGGTAACCCACTTATAATAACTTTTCCATGGATGTTTGGTTTTTTATATTGCTCTTTTTAGATGAACTGATGATGTTTATTGATTAAGAAGCGAAACGTCTTCAATAAATAGATGAAGTAGCCACCTTCTTTGTCTTTTATTTCTCCACTTTGACCGAAAAACCCACCACTCTTCGAGTGTTCCTTAGTTTATATTGGATTGACGGTCGTACTCCTTTTCTCTATACATATATATATATATATATATATATATATATATATATATATATATATATATATATATATATATAATTGTTATACTAAATGTAAGAATATTTTGGTGTCATTCTCTAGTAAGAACTTCAATCAACTGACGCTTGGTACTGATCACTTCTTTGGCAATATTTTGTTTTGTTAGCTCCCAGACGCTCTCAATCTGTTTCATCTCAGGCCAGTTTTCCAGCCATGGTAAAACGGAAATATTTTCTTTGGCTAGGAATGCAGTAATACTCCTGACTTTACGACACGGTGACGGTGTGTAATCGTGCATTAAAGTCCAATTTTTATTGCCAGGAATCTATTCTCTGAGCTATAGTAGTAGCCGAGTTTCAAGTACACGCTTGTACTGTTAGTCTCTTTAATAATATAGAGGTATCCCATATCCTTGGCCGAAAATACAAACCAAACCATGAGGCAGTCGAGATAAATTTGCTCTCCTGGGTCTCGTTTGGATGAATCAACTTTTGTCTACCAAAATCTGGAAAGTTGATTCATTGGAAAAGCACAACTGAAAAAATAAAAATAAACGCTATTCATAAACTGCAATGTTTAAAAAATTACTAATTACTCGAATTCTGTCATATGCTGGTGTACTATAACAGCCTCTATTGCAGCCTCTTATCTTTGTTGCATACGTGAGCTACTATTGTTTTAGTTTTCTCAGATGAGATTGTCATATTGAATTATTTTGCTCTTATGTTTAATCTGTGGACCAGTCTTTGCAGACTATCTTTATCTTGGGCTATCAATATTGCGTCGTCTGCGTAACAGATTATTTTTATTTCTTTGTTTCCCATTCTATATTCTCTTCCTTTGTTAACACTTTTGATGATTTCATCCATGATCAAATTAAAGAGCATGGGGCTCAATGAATTCCCTTGTCTTATTCCGCTGCCTAGTTCTATAAGTTCTGTAAGTTGTCCATCTATTCTGACTTCCATTTTGTTGTTTTGGTAGATGTTTTTGATAGTTTTTATAATATTTAGGGGAACTTCTTTATTATACAGAAGATGGATTACATCTTTGAGTCTTACTCTGTCAAACGCTTTCTTTAGGTCAATCAAAACATAAATTTTCCTCAATCATTTCCCCTATAATTTGATATACAAATTATAGGGGAAATTTTCTTTCTATCGTGTCAAATACTGTTCTTAGGTTCATGAATGGTAGTACTAGTTTTTCCCGGTGTCTATGCTGCTTTCTATTAGGTTCCTTATGAAATATATGTTGCTATTTTTCTGTCTTCCTAGTCTAAATGCCGCTTGTTCTTCTCCCAGTTCCATTTCTACTTATTGTCTTAGTCTCTTCTCTATTATTTTCGTATATATTTTAAAGCATACCGATGACAGACATATTGCTCTATAGTTGTCGCAGTTTACATGTTCTCCTTTTTTGTATATTGGCACGATGATGAATGCCTGTCTTTAGGGATTGTTTGTTTTTCCCACGCCTCTTTATATATTTTCCATAGCCAGTTTATTCCTTCTTCTCCCATGTATTTTACCATTTCCGGTTTAATTTCATCATCTCCCCCTGCCTTGCCTATTTTTATGTTTGATAATTTTTCCTATTATTTCTTCTCTACTTATTTGCTCCAGCTCTATGTTTTCTTTCCATGCCCTAGTTATTTGTTCTGGGTTTACTTGGATTGACTTTGATGTATCTCTTACTGCTTTTATTCCCTTTCGTTTTCTTCCCTCCGTGTGTCGTATTGTCGTCCAAAAGTTTTTATTATTTGTTACAGATTCTTCTTGTAGTTTTTCTTGAGATTCTTTTCATGATTTAGGTTCTTGTTCTTAGACTCTTTTGCTTGTATGACTGTCTTTTTTACCAATCGTCTCTGTCTATAATATTTTTCTTTATCTTCTTTTAATCCCGTTTCTATGTATTTTTCCATGCCATTTTCTTCTTGTTTATTTCTGCCTTCACTTCTTTATTCCACCATCTTGTCCTTTTCAACTGTTTATTACATTTTTTTATTCCACACACTTTAGTTGCTGTTTTCTTTAACACTTCACTGTAAGTATTTCATCTTTCTTCCGTTGTCCATGTTTCTTTTTGGTCTTCTATTTGTCTCAATCTTTTGTTAGTTTCCTTCTTATACTTTCTTGTACTTTTTTCTTTTCATCCCTCCATTTTTTCATCCTCCAGTTTTGCAGTGATCATCCTGTGTTGTGTGGACAGTTGCGGTTCCTAATAATTTGGTTACCACTTACGGTAGTTATTTTGGAAAGAAACTATTACTAATTTGGAATATCTTTGAAGTACGCTTATTCAGATAGCAGGAGACAATGTCGAAAAAGAAAATGGTATTTGTTTGAAAAAGCTGTTTTATTGTTAGGTGTCGTAACCATTACCATTATATATTTAACAAAAAAGTAAAAGAGAGTTACGATATCCTTACGAAATCTGTTTGAAAACGAATACAAGCGTTATTTTTTAGTTTTCTATTAAAATAAACAAGCGATAACTTTTCCTAAGCCTCTAAATACTCCTGTTAACTCAAAAAGATTTTCTTTTAGACGCCGACACCCCAACTGAAAATATAGAGCCATAAAGAACAGAGATAACAAAAAGATACTTTACATGTGTTTCGTATTTTGGAGATTCGATAGAGTAAAATACAATTCACTAATGGAAGAAGACTGGATAAGAAGAGCATTAGCGTAATAAAGGAATTACACTCCGAGCAAAATGTAATGGAGAACAGGATACAGAAAGAATTTTCTCTAACAGTTACCCTCAGATCGAAGGCGATCTGCGTTATTTATATTCTTGGGAGGTAAAAAATATACTAAATGTAGCATAAATTGAGATCAAGGACATAATATTTGGTAAAAGATTTTTTATTAAATAGAAAATTACGTCATAACATAGACGACAACGTTGCCAATATGTATTATATTCTGATTTTTAGTATTATCGTAAACTGCTGATCTTTTTCTTTTTTTTTTTTAAACTCTTTCAGGCCCAATTTATTGTTATCAGCGAAAAAAATATTCCTGGCTTACATTGTAAAAGCTCCAAAAAAGAATTTAGCAACTTCCAATTATTTGTGATTGAATTGGGTAAAACAATTGCGCCTTTGACAAAACATAAGTGAATATAGCATTTAGTGTAAAACGCATGAGTTTTCCAAAGGATAGTGATCTAATAAATCGGTTTGTATTTCCCTCCATTGTCTACATTCGCATTGAGTTCTGTGCTTTTATATTGGAGATACTTTACTTAACGATATTCCTCAAGATCTATTTAGGAGCTAATTTTCATGAATATGATGTGAAAGGGAGTTTTGAAACCTATCGACTCGAATAGTTCCAGCGGCAAGCATTTGTTTCTTGTAAGATGCAAAAAATGATCAAAACACGCATAGGGGTATTTTGGTACATTTTTTATCAGCTCTAGAACCGCAGCTGAGTAGATATACCTAAATCGCAACCCCCAATCGTAAATGCTAAACGGCTTAACGTAGGATGACGTGTGAGGTATCGTTGTATGTGTATACAAGCATGCAAAAAGGGTATTACGTCATATCTTCGTTTCTATTAGTCCGATCGTGGCGTATGAGGGCTCGGTAGAAATGAGAGGGGGTAACGAGTACGTTGAGACAAAAAAACAAAGATGGCGGCATTACCAAAACGGCACTATATCTATCTATCTTCGTTGCAATTGCTTCGATTTTGACGTGTGAGATGTCAAATCAAAGCGGTTGTGGCACAGAAACAATGCCAACTGTCAATTCTTCTTGTTTTTCGTATAGTGCCTAACATAACGTGACATTCGACGTATGACGTGACATTTATCTGACAGCACATGTAGAATGTGATATGACGTGACATTCGACGCATGACATGTAACCTAGAACGTGACATTCAACGCAGAACGTGACATTCGACGCATGACGTAACATCAGACGTGAAATGTTACGTGAAATGAAGTGGTGAATGACGTAACCGTCGATGCAGGACGTGACATTTATGTGACGTTCGACGCAGGACGTGTGCTCCAAAGTTGGAATTTATGAGACATTTGACACAGACCATGTCCAGTATTGATACGAATCCCATCGAGTATATACATATGGTAATAGAATTAAACTTATTAAGCAAATTAAACTTAATCAGTTAAATAAAGATATTAAATCATATGAGAATGTAAATCAAATTAATAGACAATTTGATAGCCTGCATATTAAGGACAAAACGTGGAAGCCTGAAAAGTTGAATGTAAGCCTGCTAGTTGAAGCGTAAAGCAACAGCAGTAGCAGCAAGGACTTTACACCTTTAGAAAACTACCACAAGCTACATATCCATCAAGGCTTATTCAGCCTACACCATGGGTCAACAAAACCACCAGCGAGTATGTGAACAGTCAAATAGACAATGTCTTGTCTTGTGTAATATTAGCATCTGTATTTATCTTAATTTTAAAAATTATTTTTGAAGTTGTAAAGAGAACATTTGAATCTTCATGTAATATAAGACTTGATCAGTAAATAAAGTGTTTAAATAAAAACAAAAATCCCTAAAATTTTTATTTATAGATACAAATTACATAGGTATTATTGTATAACAAAATCAGTGACGTAGACGATCCCCATTCCTTTCAGTACATGAAAATAGTCCAACGGCATGACAGGGGTTCGCAACAAGAACAACGTTTACAGTAACCCGAGGCGTACCATCAAACTTGCAAACATCAATAATAAGGGAGAAAACTCTAAAAATGTGACATTTTTTGCTTAAATATTCTGCTTTTCGCCTAAACCAGAGGCCCTATAAAGCCCCTACACCCTTTTACCAAAGGGTAAAATAACTAACCAAATAATACTGGACAGGATGAACAAACAAACAAAGGTCATATTGACTATTAAAACGAGAAAGTTACAATACCTGGGACATGTTACACGTGGAGATAAATATCAAGTGTTACAAGTGATTATTTTGGAAAGCGCAGTATAGGAAGGAGAAGAATGTCTTAGTTGAGAAACCTCAAGGAATGGTTCGCTTGTAGGTTTTAATTAATTAAGCCGCCAAGGTTAGAATTGTCATGATAATAGCCAACCGTCGTAACGGAGATGGCACACGAAGACGAGATTCTCGAAATCTCGAATCTTACCGACGTCTCTATTTGCCGTAGTGGTTTCCGACGTCAGATAGTTCTGATTTGAAACAAAAAGAAGAAGAATATTTAATAGGCTCTATCGACTGACACTTAAATAAAACGTAACATAATCTTAGCCAAAGAACATTTTCTTTAATGCCGTAATCAAGAAACTGAACGGATTAAAAACTCATGTAAAAACCTTAAAAAGCATGTAACTTTGTTAAATGAACACACTAAAATAAAGTCTTTATTTGAGACAAGTATGGAATTTTTTGATGCTACTTTAGATAAAAAAATTTAAAAAAAAAGACACGTCTTTCGAGGTTACAAAAATATATGTCCAGCGGCGTATAAAACAAACTAAATATAAGTAAAATCCACAAGGAAAATAATTCCTGTAGCTGGCTGTATACCACGTATAACAAAAGAGGTTAGTCTTTGTATGTGGGTATATTTTATTTTATAAAAACCCTTAAAAGGGCAACATTACAAGCACGAACGTTTTCGGAACAACTGTTCCATCATCAGGTTAAAATGCCTAAAATAAGTATAAACCATTTAGTTACAACAAACGTGGTTTAAAATTTTGACTAAGGTTAAAAACAATAAAATGGTTATACTTACAGGTTAACATGCCTGAGCCACCAAAATATTTGGGTAAAAACCCTTTAAATTGAAAAATGTTACCGAAGAATGTACATGATGTTTATAATATTATATGATGTTTAATATTTTAATTAGATTTTACTTCAGGTAACATACACCCATGCTTAAGTGAGTTCCAGTGTCCGGAGAGTACACCTCTTCAAACGGACTACGGTTGGCAACTGATTGATGAAATACTCATGAGCGGTGTCAGAAACAAAATGTCAATGAACCATGAAACAGTGTTAGTTAAACATTATATTACTACAGCCAAAAGATTAAAAAACTTTGATGATGTTAAAATGATAACAGTAATCCAGGTGTTGGAATTTAAAAATTTCTCTATAATTATTTAATATTGGATGTAAAAGATGTAAATTACTGGTGTTGTTGAAGGTCATGTTTAAGAAGATGACGTATGTATTAGGCAGCTTATTTTACTCTTTATCGTATGGAGTGTGGTCTAAAAGGTGTAATTTGTGAAGAATTAGCTGAAATATATGGAAATGTCCTTTTATGTTGCTAACATCTAGGACAAGGAAGAATAATTAGTATATATTTGTAGCTAATGTAAGACTTTTTTAAGTAGATGAAATTGTTTAATACTGCTAGTATCGTAAAAATTTTTTTAATATAAGTGAGTCCAATAGTTTGAGAAAAAATGATTGAAAATCTTCCGGCTGAAGGAATTAAAGTTATAATTTATGTGATTAAATTTAAAAATTTTATGGAAAGACTGAGATCCTCAGAGACCTGGCAGGAATAACAGTGAATGGAATGACTAAAGAATAAAGGGGAATGGGTTAAAGGGAAATGCATGAGTTAATCAACAAAATTAGAGATGATAGAGGTCCTTCATGCTTAAAGCATCTAGCACCCTGAACAAAATATATTTTGGTTATGTTAAAATCTGATACATAAAAGTTTGAAATTTTTTTTTTTTTTTTATTTGTGAGTATGGTGTACTAAGTTGTTGACTAAGAGAGGGGGGAGCAATGGTTGATTAAAGGTTTAGGTAAAGTGGGAGAAAGTGAATTCTGATGAATTGCTGGATTGTGTTTAAATGTTTACTGAGTTTGGAACTAATGGGTGGATGGTAGATATATGAAAAGACAGAGAACTAGCAAAAGAAAAAAGAAAAAAGAATGGACAGGAATATGGTGCAAAAGTGAAGATTGTAAAATAATGAAATAGTGAGGTATAAAAGATATGATGTTAACAATAGGGGGCTGAAAAATTCTTTTGGAGGGAGTGTTTTGACAGTAGTGTAGAGAGAATGGTTGTTTTTAAAAAACAGTAATTGTTGAGAAGGATTAAGGTGTTGACATTTATAGAGGAAAGACAGATGAAGAAGATGGGGTAAATTTGAGAAGTGTGGGTTATGAAAAGAGTTGTCGGTGTAAGGGTTGAAAGTCACGGTTGAAAGATACATGGCGATTAACGCAGTTGGGGCTTCTTTGCTTTTCCTTGACTATTTCCAAGTCTTCATATAAATCTAATTTTAGAAAATTTTTTTGGGGTATATTATGTAACAAAGAGACGTCTTCTGGTATGTTGAGGGTATGTTTATGTTGTGCAAGATGTTGTGAGAAGGTGGAAGTGTTCTCTTTTTTAGTGTGTTCTTGGGAACGGGAAGTTAGTGATCTACAGGTTCTACCTATATATGTAGCATCACAATCAGAGCACTGTAATTTGTAAACACCACTACGATCCATGTAGTTGATGCAATCTTTTGAGTTGGTTAAACATTGTCCTAGATTGTTCAGGACTTTAAAAGAAATGTGGGTATTCTCAACAGATCTTTTTAGAATATATCTGATATCTCCAGAAAGACGTTCTTGAAGGTAAGGTAAGGAAGCATAATGAGGTTTAATGGTCAAGTCTCTGGGGAACGCAGCCTCTCTCAAAAGTTTGAGTTGTTTTTTATTAATAAGTTTGTTAATGAGGTTGGGGTCATACCCATTGTTGGATGCTATTTGTTTTAGAATATTGAGTTCTGTTTGGTAGTTAGATTGTGATAGTGGGATTGTTTCTAGGCGGTGAATATAACTATGGAAGGCTGCATATTTATGTGACATTGGGTGGTTGGAAGATAAAGGTATGATATGATCGGTTTGTGTAGGTTTCCTATAGATACTGAAATCGAAATGGTCGTTTAATCTGGTAATAGTAAGGTCGAGGAAATTAATTGATTGAGACGACTCTAGTTCCATGGTGAACTTTATATTTGGGTGGATTTGATTTATTTTGGAGAGTAATAGATCAGCTGAATTCGAGTTACCTGATATGAAGACTAAACAGTCATCAACATATCGAAACCAATGGAGAATTTCAGGATTTTTCATAATGTGTGTGGATTCTAAGTGATCCATAAATATATCAGCTAGGAGAGGGGAAAGGCAACTACCCATGGCTAAGCCATCAGGTTGTCTGTAAAATTTACTATTGAAAACAAAAAAGTCTTGAGCTAGACAAGTTTGTAATAATTGAATAATTGAGTTAGTGGTAGACATAGTGATAGAATTTGCTCGTAGAAGAGAGTGGACCAGATTAATAGTTTCTTGTTTGGGGACTGAAGTAAACAAATTGCTGACATCAAATGAAAGCATTGTGATGTTGGGATGAAGATTTATTTGTTGGAGATTGTTGACTAGATGAATTGTATTTTTGACTGAAAAGCGAGGGGTGAAGTTCGTCATATTGTTAATGAGATTCAATATGAATTTTGACAGGATAGAAACTGAAGTGTTTATAAAACTAACAACAGGACGAATGGGAATTCCCTCTTTGTGTATCTTAGGTAAAGCAACCCATTAACACCCAGATTGTATGGTTTACCTAAGATACACAAAGAGGGAATTCCCATTCGTCCTGTTGTTAGTTTTATAAACACTCCAGTTTCTATCCTGTCAAAATTCATATTGAATCTCATTAACAATATGACGAACTTCACCCCTCGCTTTTCAGTCAAAAATACAATTCATCTAGTCAACAATCTCCAACAAATAAATCTTCATCCCAACATCACAATGCTTTCATTTGATGTCAGCAATTTGTTTACTTCAGTCCCCAAACAAGAAACTATTAATCTGGTCCACTCTCTTCTACGAGCAAATTCTATCACTATGTCTACCACTAACTCAATTATTCAATTATTACAAACTTGTCTAGCTCAAGACTTTTTTGTTTTCAATAGTAAATTTTACAGACAACCTGATGGCTTAGCCATGGGTAGTTGCCTTTCCCCTCTCCTAGCTGATATATTTATGGATCACTTAGAATCCACACACATTATGAAAAATCCTGAAATTCTCCATTGGTTTCGATATGTTGATGACTGTTTAGTCTTCATATCAGGTAACTCGAATTCAGCTGATCTATTACTCTCCAAAATAAATCAAATCCACCCAAATATAAAGTTCACCATGGAACTAGAGTCGTCTCAATCAATTAATTTCCTCGACCTTACTATTACCAGATTAAACGACCATTTCGATTTCAGTATCTATAGGAAACCTACACAAACCGATCATATCATACCTTTATCTTCCAACCACCCAATGTCACATAAATATGCAGCCTTCCATAGTTATATTCACCGCCTAGAAACAATCCCACTATCACAATCTAACTACCAAACAGAACTCAATATTCTAAAACAAATAGCATCCAACAATGGGTATGACCCCAACCTCATTAACAAACTTATTAATAAAAAACAACTCAAACTTTTGAGAGAGGCTGCGTTCCCCAGAGACTTGACCATTAAACCTCATTATGCTTCCTTACCTTACCTTCAAGAACGTCTTTCTGGAGATATCAGATATATTCTAAAAAGATCTGTTGAGAATACCCACATTTCTTTTAAAGTCCTGAACAATCTAGGACAATGTTTAACCAACTCAAAAGATTGCATCAACTACATGGATCGTAGTGGTGTTTACAAATTACAGTGCTCTGATTGTGATGCTACATATATAGGTAGAACCTGTAGATCACTAACTTCCCGTTCCCAAGAACACACTAAAAAAGAGAACACTTCCACCTTCTCACAACATCTTGCACAACATAAACATACCCTCAACATACCAGAAGACGTCTCTTTGTTACATAATATACCCCAAAAAAATTTTCTAAAATTAGATTTATATGAAGACTTGGAAATAGTCAAGGAAAAGCAAAGAAGCCCCAACTGCGTTAATCGCCATGTATCTTTCAACCGTGACTTTCAACCCTTACACCGACAACTCTTTTCATAACCCACACTTCTCAAATTTACCCCATCTTCTTCATCTGTCTTTCCTCTATAAATGTCAACACCTTAATCCTTCTCAACAATTACTGTTTTTTAAAAACAACCATTCTCTCTACACTACTGTCAAAACACTCCCTCCAAAAGAATTTTTCAGCCCCCTATTGTTAACATCATATCTTTTATACCTCACTATTTCATTATTTTACAATCTTCACTTTTGCACCATATTCCTGTCCATTCTTTTTTCTTTTTTCTTTTGCTAGTTCTCTGTCTTTTCATATATCTACCATCCACCCATTAGTTCCAAACTCAGTAAACATTTAAACACAATCCAGCAATTCATCAGAATTCACTTTCTCCCACTTTACCTAAACCTTTAATCAACCATTGCTCCCCCCTCTCTTAGTCAACAACTTAGTACACCATACTCACAAATAAAAAAAAAAAAAAAAAAAATTTCAAACTTTTATGTATCAGATTTTAACATAACCAAAATATATTTTGTTCAGGGTGCTAGATGCTTTAAGCATGAAGGACCTCTATCATCTCTAATTTTGTTGATTAACTCATGCATTTCCCTTTAACCCATTCCCCTTTATTCTTTAGTCATTCCATTCACTGTTATTCCTGCCAGGTCTCTGAGGATCTCAGTCTTTCCATAAAATTTTTAAATTTAATCACATAAATTATAACTTTAATTCCTTCAGCCGGAAGATTTTCAATCATTTTTTCTCAAACTATTGGACTCACTTATATTAAAAAAATTTTTACGATACTAGCAGTATTAAACAATTTCATCTACTTAAAAAAGTCTTACATTAGCTACAAATATATACTAATTATTCTTCCTTGTCCTAGATGTTAGCAACATAAAAGGACATTTCCATATATTTCAGCTAATTCTTCACAAATTACACCTTTTAGACCACACTCCATACGATAAAGAGTAAAATAAGCTGCCTAATACATACGTCATCTTCTTAAACATGACCTTCAACAACACCAGTAATTTACATCTTTTACATCCAATATTAAATAATTATAGAGAAATTTTTAAATTCCAACACCTGGATTACTGTTATCATTTTAACATCATCAAAGTTTTTTAATCTTTTGGCTGTAGTAATATAATGTTTAACTAACACTGTTTCATGGTTCATTGACATTTTGTTTCTGACACCGCTCATGAGTATTTCATCAATCAGTTGCCAACCGTAGTCCGTTTGAAGAGGTGTACTCTCCGGACACTGGAACTCACTTAAGCATGGGTGTATGTTACCTGAAGTAAAATCTAATTAAAATATTAAACATCATATAATATTATAAACATCATGTACATTCTTCGGTAACATTTTTCAATTTAAAGGGTTTTTACCCAAATATTTTGGTGGCTCAGGCATGTTAACCTGTAAGTATAACCATTTTATTGTTTTTAACCTTAGTCAAAATTTTAAACCACGTTTGTTGTAACTAAATGGTTTATACTTATTTTAGGCATTTTAACCTGATGATGGAACAGTTGTTCCGAAAACGTTCGTGCTTGTAATGTTGCCCTTTTAAGGGTTTTTATAAAATAAAATATACCCACATACAAAGACTAACCTCTTTTAAATATAAGTCTTTTCATTTCTTTGTACGTGTGACATAACGAAACTATCCAATCGTACCATTTATCAAATGATTTGTAAGAGGAAAATAAGTGCATTTATAAAAGCAATTTATCAAGTGCTGTCACAAAAATAATATGGAACTTTTATTAGGAATAATTATTGATAATGTACGTTTACCGTTTGGCAACATTAATTTTAAATCAAGCTTAGAGTACATTAGCTAGATTTGATTTATATATTTACGATTGAACGTAACGATTTGAGTTGAATCTAGCTTTTATTCAAAATTTTATTAAAATTAATAAATCTCTGGGTTTTATAGTATGCACTAATAGTTTTTGACTTAATAAGTGTTTACTGTACAGTAGATTGGGATTTAATCTAAAAATAATAGGATATTAAGTATCAGAAGTAAGAATAACATTCAATTTTTTTAACATATCTTTACAATTTAGCAAACGATCATTACATCAAAATAATAATGAGATCGAGAAATCAAATTTGCCATTAGAAAAAATATGGCTATAAGTTCTACAACTTTACACATCAGAATATATTACAGCAACATAATACGTCGGTAAATAAGTCCCGGGTCTAACCATGCGACATTACAATACCAGCCCGTTCCTCCAGTGCGACAGAGAAAACTGACGCAAAGCAGTCCCTGCATCTCTTTCTACCTTGCCAGGTTTATGGACCACGTGACCTAAATGACCAATGAGAAGGTCACATGTTCGATAAATCCGGTCCATTAGACAGAGACGCATGGTCAGTATATCTTGTATTAGTCTATGAAGGAATTTTCCATTTAACTTTTCAGTAGTCCTAACCTTCAACATGCTGTCAAAATGTTCATGTCATTCGGATTATTAACTATGGAGGTACAGTGTTTAAAGTGATGACTTTTGTGATTTTTATAAACAATAAATTCAAAATAATTTCGTGTGTTGGTTTGTCACTGATATTTGATGTGAAAAAATACCGTTCAAACTGAGCTTAAAAAACAAACTGAAGCTTAAAAAGTGTTAAAGGAACTCTGTACCAACGATTACAACTATTAAACGATGTTTTCTGAATTCAAACGAGGTCATACCGACACCAATGGTACTGAGCGCTCTGGAAGGCCAAATGATGCAGTTATTCCCAAAAACATCGAAAAAATGCTAAAAATTATTATGGAAAATCGCAAAGTTGCAAGATATAGATGACACTCTAAAGTTATCAAACGGTAGCATTTTGACTATTATACAAAAAAATTTGGGTATAAGACAGCTGTTTTCCAACTGGATGCCGCGAAAAAACAACAAAGAATTGATAAATCTCAGCGCTGTTTGGACATATTGAATCGAAATAAGTCGGAGTTTTTACGACGGTATGGATAACACATGTAAGTGCAACATGTGGAGAAACCAAAATAAGTGAGAACAAACAACAAGACAGCTAGATATCGAAAAACTAAGCCAACCGAACTGTAAACAGAACTTCTACAAGAAAAGAACAAGAAAATAACTGAAGCACACAAAATATGAATAAGTTTTGAGTAAGCATGACAAAGGACGGATAAAATGTACCTAAGCACAAAAAAAAAACTAAAAATATGACGAAATACAAAAAACGAAACAGCAGCTTCAAACTTAAAACGATTTAAAATTTTTCAAATCAATTTATTAAAAAAATTAATTTAATTAAGAAAGCAGTAACTTTTATGCGACCTGTATAAGGTTTTAAAACTACGCATTACAAATCTTCTAAGAAGAAATTTTAGTGTTAATCTTCAAATTATCTTAAATACCACGCTCCTTTTGGAATCTCATAAGTGGCAATAAACACTTATGGTTATTTTTAACTTGTTTTCTGTTTGGTCAAATTGATTACACGAGTCAAACTGTAACGCAATTTCGGCAGATGCGCTGGTAAGTTTTTCAACAAGCGTGGTTCATTCCATTCCGATACATAGAGTGAGAATCAATACGTTGTGCTATCTGTACAAAAGTTCATCATATTTTTCAAGATTTTGTAATTTCTCGATAGTTTTCTCTATAGTTACAGCCGTTTTTTGCTCAGTTGATATAGTATGAACTGAGCAAGTTTATTACAACTTTTGTCTTAAAAATAAAGGCCTTTAAAAAATGATGTTTTATATCTATATGTTTTGTTCTTTTAGCATTTTCATTTCTGTTCAGTCTACTCGTTTTACCGATGTAAGTTTTTGGGCAGTCGCTACATGGAAATTTGTATACACTACCATGTAAGTGCTTTGTAAATGTAAGTGTAAGTGTTGGTAAAACAATAAACAAAATGTTAAACCAAAAACTGCATAAGAAAGCTCTGAAATTAATCTTTCCATCAACAGAGAAAAAACTCAGTACTTTCTGCTCGATTACATAAACAGGCAAAATATCAACAAAAATAGCCAAACACATAAAAAAGAAAGGAATAACACCAGCTTTCAGAACAAACAACAACTTAGTATATTAAAAAACACCAGAGCTAAAAGAAAAGGCACTTACACAGTGGTGTATACAAACTTACATGTGGCGACTACACAAAAACTTACGTCGGTCAAACGGGTAAAACTTTTAACAAACACAAAATGGCTTTTAATAATAGAAAAACAGATTCTACGTATGTACTTCACCTTCTAGATCATAATCATTCTTTTAATGACGAATTCCAAATTATTCACATTCAAAATAAAGGCCTTAAGCTATGATTATTAGAATCTATGGAAATTAACAAAGTAAAAAATTCAGATATAATTCTGAAATAGAATTAGAATCTCTGAGTGCAGAGAAATATAGAAACTCATATAGCTTTAATAGATTTGGAAAAAGCATATGAAAGTGTACCGATCTCCCAACTATGGATAGAAATGGGTAACTTGAAAATAAACCCAATTCTTATTAACGCCACTCAAAAATATTACGAACAAAACTTTGCAAGAATTAAAATGGGACAAGAAATCACTTCTCCTTTTCAAAAAACAAAGGGACTAAGACAAGGCTGCTATCTGTCACCCACCTTATTTAAAATCTATTTGGACATGTCCTTAGTGAAATGGGTAAAAAAATGTAGAAACATGGGAATAACGGTGGAAGAAAACAAGCTATAGACACTTTTCTTTGCGGATGACCAGGTAGTAATTGCCGAAGACAGCTACGATCTTAGCTATATGGTAAGAAAACTGCAAGAAGAATATAAGGTGGCAGGTCTAAACATGAATATGACAAAATGTGAATATCTCTCAGTGGGAACAGATGAAATATGTGACCTAGTCTTGGAAGACGACAAAATCAAAGGCGTGCAATCCTGCAAATATTTGGGGGTCATTTTCAACAAGAAGGGAAATAGCGCAGATGAAATCAGGGAAAGAATAAACAAGGGGAGAGCAGCGACCTGTGCCTTAAACTTTCTTCTCTGGCAAAAAACAATTCGAAGAGAAACCAAAAAACACATTTACGGTAGTATAGTCCAAAGTATTACACTTTACGGTTCGGAAGTATGGGACGTCACCAAAGCTAATAGAAAAAAACTTATGATGACAGAAATGGATTATCTGAGACGAAGCTGCGGTAGATCGAAACTGGAGAGAGTTAGAAACGAACAAATAAGAAACGAAATGAAAATGGAGCGAAATATCAATGATGACATAGAAAGAAAACAATTAATCTGGTTCGGACATGTTAAAAGAATGCCAGAGTACAGATGGCCTATACTTCGATCTGGAAATCTTACGGAGTGACGAATTTTTAAAGTATAGACAGTTACGGTTGTTTAAATTGTTGAATTAAATCGACTGGTCGCTGGTTAATCGTGGTGGTAAATAGTTGGTCGATAGGGTGAAGAAATAACTTATAAAATGAAATGTCTTCACACGTTCTTTATTTTGTGCTCTTATGGCAACATATGGAAACATACTACTTTTATAAACTTGTAATGACTTTGCCTAGGGCTGACAGGGTTGCCGTCTAGGCAAATTAAAACTTAGGTCTAAGAATTTACATATATGTACATAGAATAGAAATATTTTGAAACAATAGAATAAAAATATTTTGAAACGATTTTAAACAAACTCCCCCGTTGAAGGGTACCTTCAAAATAGATTATAAATATAAATAAAGTCTTATGTATCAATACTATCACTAACACTCTCTTGCTGCATTGGTAACGGACACAAATGACGAACAGAGTGAATAACAGTCTTATTGTTTGTTTTTACCTCTGCTACTCTTGAAAGTTTATCTTTACCGGAATGCAAGTTAATAATACGTCCCAAAGGCCATCTACATGGTGGTTGTTGATAACTGCGAATTAACACTAAAGTTCCAATCTTCAAATGGGACGAAGATTCTTTCCATTTGTACTGCTGTTGCAGTTGCAAAACGTATTCTTTCACATAACGATTCCAAAATTGTTGATATATATGACGAATCGTTTTGTAGTTGGAGAGCCTGCCTATCGGGATTGTGCTTAAGTCAGTATCGGGAATGGTTGTAATAGGACGGCCAATCAGGAAATGGGAAGGAGTAAGTGGCGTTAGGTCAGTTGGGTCATTAGAGAGTGCAAACATAGGTCTAGAATTTAAGACTCCCTCGATCTGAATTAGCAGAGAATTAAAATCTTCGTAGATAAGTTTTTTGTCGAATAACACCCTCTTTAAATGGTGTTTCATGCTTTTAACTGCCGCCTCCCAAAGACCGCCAAAATTAGGCGCATACGGTGGAATGAAATGCCAATTTATATTATGATCAATAGCGTAATTGTGAATATAAGTATTATTTTTTAAAAGAAATTGACCAAATTGTTTAAGTTCATTGCGAGCTCCAACGAAAGTGGATCCATTATCTGAATAAATGTCATTGGGGATACCTCGTCGAGCTATGAAACGCTTCAAGCAGGATAGGAAACAGTCTGTTGTGAGATTTGTAATGAGTTCAAGATGAATTGCTTTGGTACAAAAGCATACAAAAACACAAACGTAACCTTTTATTTCTTTGGCTCCCCTACCCGATTTATTGTTTAGTAAAAATGGTCCTGCAAAATCTATGCCACAGTGCTGAAATGGCAGTGATGGGGTTGTGCGAGCTTCGGGCAAACTGGCCATTGGACAACTGGCAAATGTAGGTTTAAATTTAAAACAAGTAAGACAATTTCTTACTGTTTTTATTGCAAGGTCTCTCCCCCGAATTGGCCAATAATATTGTCGAATTGATGAGAGAAGGAGTTGAGGACCTGCACGTAATAGGACTTTATGTTTATGTTCAAATAGCAACTTAGTGAAAGGATGATTAGATGAAATTAATATAGGGTGTTTAGAGTTAAAGTCTAATCCAGATAATCTAAGTCGACCCCCTACTCGTAATACATGATTTTCATCTAAAAATGGAGTAAGATTTGAAAGTTTATGTTTGATTGGTAATGGTTTATTGGAATTTAAAATAGATATTTCCTCCGCAAATGAATCCAATTGTGCAAGTTTTATTAACCGCAATGATGCTTCTTCTACTTCGGAAAGAGTTAAAGGGCCTATCGTTCTTTCTGACCTTTTTTTACACGCGTTATTACGAAATCGAAGACAATAACTAACGACATGTTTTAACGTTGAAATATTAGAAAATCGAGAGAATAGAAAGAGTGGTACCGAATGGGTAGCCAATAACATCGAACGTTTAACCTTTTGTTCAGGAAGTTCGATTTCAGACATTGCAGGAGGTGCGGGTTTGTCTATAGGACCACGTAGAAAAATTGGCCCCTTCCACCATAATTCACGGTTAGCTAGATATTCTGGTAAAACTCCTCTGGAAGCCAGGTCTGAAGGATTTTCTTTAGTATTAACATAATACCAATCATCCTTGTTGGTTAACTGTTGAATTTTGGCGACGCGATTACCTACGAATTGTTGTAACTGATTAGCATCCTTTTTTATCCAACATACTACTATCTGAGAGTCGGACCAATAGTATATCGGTACTGACGGTGAACTGGCATTGACAAATTGTGCTCCCAGTAGAGCAGCACATAACTCTAATCTGGGAATGGTGAGTCGCTTTAATGGTGCAACTTTACTTTTGGAGCAAATTAAATGACTTTGATAATTGCCACTTGCATCTATGCTTCGGAAATATATACAACTTGCATAAGCATATTGAGATGCATCGCAGAAACAATGAATGTCTAGTATGGAATGATTGAATCCAAGAACATGTCTAGGAATCTCTAATTGATTGAGTTGGGACAATTGATTGTAAAATTGTGTCCATTTAATATAAATGTCCTGTGGAACCTTTTCGTCCCAATTTAATTTGAAGGTCCATAATTTCTGAATTATGAGTTTAGAAAGTACAATTACTGGAGAGAGAAGACCAAGAGGATCCCAGATCTGTGAAATGATAGACAATATCTTTCTCTTAGTAATCGAATTATCATGTGGAATTGAAGATATTTTAAAATTTAGAATGTCTTTGTTACTATTAAATTGTACACCTAAGGTTTTACAGCTTTCGTGTTCACCGAAATTTAAAATTTCATTAGGAATATCGCAACATGGAATGTTCAAGAGAACACTCGGATTATTTGTAACCCATTTTCTAAGTATGAATTGTGCTGATTTTAATATGTCTGAAATATCTTTACATCGGATTTGTAATTCTGAAAGATCATTGGAACCCGTTACTAGGTCATCAACATAGAAATCATTAAGAATTGTCTGTGAAGCTGTCGGTAATGTATTACAGTTATCAATTGCTAATTGATTTATGCATTTTATTGCTAAGTATGGCGAACTAGTACAACCATACGTAACGGTGTTTAATTGATAAATTGAAAATTCATCTGCTGGGTTGTCCCTCCACAGGATCTGTTGAAGGGGCTTGTGTGCATCATGTATAAGGATCTGCCTATACATTTTACTAACGTCAGCAGAAACAACATACTTGTATAGTCGGAATCTAATTAAAATGTCAAATATGTTATTTTGCACCTTTGGTCCAACATATTGTAACTCATTGAGAGACCATCCAGAACTACTAGGACTTTATCCATCGAAGACCACTCTAAGTTGAGTAGTCAGACTACTAGGCTTGTATATGCCATGGTGGGGAAAAAAATAAGTTGGTTCAGTGACCATGTCACTTTCCACCCTGGTCATGTGACCTAAATCGATATATTCATGTATAAAATTTTTGTATAATTGATAAAATTGAGGATGAGTTTTGAATCGGTTTTCGAGTGATATGAATCGTTTTTTTTCTATTTCTTTTGAATCTCCCAATAAATCGGTAGAATATTTGAGGGGCAACTTCACTACAAACTGACCGTTTTCATTTCTTCGAGTGTGTTTGGTAAATAGTTCCTCACACTGGACGTCATCTTTTGATAACATCATAGGTTCATTTATCTCATTGAGTTCCCAGAATTTACGTAACTGATTGTCTTCTGGTATAAAGCATTGTGAAAAATTGCATAACGACGTTGATATCGCATTCATTACAGTACCAGATATTACCCACCCAAGTTTGGTATTTTGAAGCACTGGTGCATGTTTTCCTAATTTAATATTACCATCTAATAGCAGTTCCCAGAACAAACTGGCACCTATGATCATGTCAACTTGCTGAGGAGTATTGAAAGTAGGATCAGACAATTCGATATTTTGAGGAATGGAAATTGTAGAGATATCAAATTGTTGTAACGGAATAGTTGAAATGAATGGTGTTACATAACAAGATAATTGAAATTGGAAATTATTTTTGTTTGAGAAAATTTTAATTGAAGTTTTCTTTTTTAAAGTAGAAACCACTTGGTTAATACCAATAATAGCTAATTCGGTATTGGTTAATGGTAACCCTAACCGTTTGACAAACTCTTCGGTAATCAAATGGGATTGAGCTCCTGAATCGAGCAGAGCTCTACATTGATGCAATTGATTGTTTTGGTCTTTAACTTTGAATGTTACTGTCGACAGAATTATATTAGATTGTGTATTTCTTTCTGTAACTAAGCATTGTTGATTTGGGACTGAAATTGCTTGACTATTGTGAGAAATTGCTTGTGAATTGTGTGACACCTGGTCACTATTATTTGGATGATTCTGAGCACCTACTGATTGAATTGTGTCTCGTGAATTGTATTGATTGTTGTTGTTGTTGTATGCATTTGACTGTGTGTTTTGACCTTGATATGAACGAGAATAATCTTGATGTAATAAAGTGTTGTGTTTACGTTTACACTTACGACATGATCCGCTACTGCACCTTTCCTTGGAGTGACCAAAACGTAAACAATTCGGACATAGTTTTAAAGATTTAATCTTTTCCCATCTGTCATTAATTGTTAATCTTAAAAATTCGGGGCAAGAATATATTAAATGATCACTCTTGCAAAAATTGCACTGAACTTGATTTATTGATAAATGAAATTGTGATCGAGATTGTAGAGGTTTCTGAAACCCAGAGTGACTTTTAACGGTCATCATTGAGGAGGAATGAGGCTCTTCTTGAGATTGTAATATGTCTTGTCTCTGTTTAAGGAATTCAAGAAATTCATTTAAATGAGGCAATTCGGCAGAAGTGTGGTATTCTTTCCACTTATTTTGAGTTACTTTGTCTAATTTATTGTACACAACATGAATAATTGTCATATCCCATAGAGACTCTTTAGTGAGCTTCATTCCTTCTAAATATGATAAATGCTTTGAAACTTCATCGATTAACCCTCTGAATTGCATGAATGTGCTTTTATGTATCGAATTTAAATTGAAAATAGATTTTAAGTGGGTGTCTACTAGAAACTTTTTTCTATCGAATTTGTTGCAAAGCATATTCCATGCAGCATGGTAGTCTTGGGAATCAGTAAAACCTTCTATTGTTCGTTTGGCATAACCTTCCAACGCAGCTTTTAAAAAGTTAAACTTTTGACCTGCACTTAATGATGAATTTGAATCGATAGTGTTTATAAAATTGGTTTTGAATTCGAGCCACTGCTCATATTCACCATTAAATGTAGGAAGCTTGATTTTCGGCAAAAGAAAATTTTGAAGTGGATCGTGATTAATTACATTTTGAGGTGTGACATTTATTACCGGAGAAGAATTGTTTATGTATTCCTCTAAATATGAAATTGCTGTATAAAAATGATTTTCAAATGGATCACGTTCATTAAAATGAATTTCTAATTGATCGTCCGAACATTTCTCCTCGATAGATTGCTGAATAATTTCAAATTGACTTAATAATTCAAGATTATTTTTGTATCGCATATTTACATCGCCTAATGTCGGTTTAAGTGAACCATCAATTATTTTATTTACAAAATTTGTTAATGAAGTTAATTTACGTTTAAGAGAACCTCTATTTCTTATTAATTGTGCAATATCTGAGCTCGACATTATTTATTTTTTAATTGAAATGTTCGTCAATATCTCTAAATCTGACAAGTTATAATACCATGCAAATTCAAAAAGATCAACAAAGTCTGAAACACCAGAATCTATAAATAGCACTGCGATAAAGATAAGGGTAGGATTTATCTTAAGATGGTATATAACTGGAACAGACTTACAGCTTTTCAGGGATGCGCGTCTGCAATCGCTCAGCAAATTGGCCACAGGAACACCGCTTCGTGTTCGTCAACGTTCTTTTGACTCGCTGTCCCGTTCTCTGATGGGTTGAAAGGCACAGATGCACTAATAGAAACTTTTGCTTTAATTTTAACAAATTGATAATTTAAAATTGAAATTGTTACGATTTACCACCGAATTCGGCTACGAATGACCAAAAAATTGTATGTTTAAATTGTTGAATTAAATCGACTGGTCGCTGGTTAATCGTGGTGGTAAATAGTTGGTCGATAGGGTGAAGAAATAACTTATAAAATGAAATGTCTTCACACGTTCTTTATTTTGTGCTCTTATGGCAACATATGGAAACATACTACTTTTATAAACTTGTAATGACTTTGCCTAGGGCTGACAGGGTTGCCGTCTAGGCAAATTAAAACTTAGGTCTAAGAATTTACATATATGTACATAGAATAGAAATATTTTGAAACAATAGAATAAAAATATTTTGAAACGATTTTAAACAACGGTGTCGAGCGGAAGGACGTGAGGAAGATCATAGGCGTCGAGGTTTTTGGATAAATATTTACAGCAATTTTATTAATATTAATATTTAATTTTGTAGGTACCTCAAAAATATTTTTAAAATAGACTAATCAAATTTTAAAATTTAGTTAACTAGTACATTTTTACAAGTAAATGAATTACTATTATATCATTTTCGGGCTCAAATATAAAAGAACCGAAATAAAATTCACAATAAAATTAAACGGCATCATCAAATAATACATGTGTGTATTCCCAAAGATATCAACAACACAATCAAATTTCATCTTACGTTCTTGGTGAAAACTCACGAAAATACTTTTCAAACTGAATTATCAATCAATTTTACATAACTTACTTTTAATCAACATCAGAAATGTCTGAGTCATCGCTATCTGCACCAAGTTGAACGACAATGGGTTCCATAATGATATCTGCCTGTATAACTAAATTCCACATATTTTCTTCTTCTTTCTGCGTGTGAAAGATGCAGTTTTGCCAGTTCTCTTGAGTAACGTTATTTATGGCTTCGTGGAAGAGCACTTTTACATAACTTAAAAGTAGTATTTTTACTTGCAACCTCCTTTTTTATTTGTGCCCAGATTAGCTTAATACGATTAAGCTAACAATGGTGTGGTGGTTATCGGTGAATAAAAACCGCATGGTTACGAGACATTTTATCAAAGACGTATTTTAGAAATTTTTGTTTATGCTGTCCTGCAATATTTAGTAACTCCGGCTTAACCATAGACTTGTAATACCCAATTTCTTTCCTATCTAGCCATTTACTTATTTCTCCTTTTCGCCAACTTGTTGTTGGAAGCTTTTCTATTTGACGACTTTGATAGGAAGCATTATCTAAAATGATTATTGAGCCAGGTTCAATTTTTGTCAATATGAACAAAAACCAAGTTTCAAATTTCTCAGTATCCATGTCCTCGTGATAATCTCCAGATTTTTTGGATTCAAAACTGAGAGTCCTCCAGGAAAATACCCTGTTCACTATCAATATGTATTATTATTAGATGTCGGCCCTTACTTGATGGTGCTTTTAGACCCGTAGAGAGACCTTCAAGGAACGCTTGTCGAGTGTTTTTAATATTTAAATCGTGCCAAACTTTGTTTGTCACGATTAATTGTGGCAAATTAATTGTGAAACACACTTGGAATGTACTCAAGAAATGGCTCAAATTACAAAACTTAATCTTACTCAAAATCAGAATTATCCGAATCATCGCTCTCGTCATCAAGTTGGACTATAATCGGTTCCATAATTACATCTACCTGTATATCTACATCCCACATCTTATTTTCTATTTTCTCCACGTGACCGATGCACTTTCGCCAGTTGTCTGCGGTAACGTTACGTATAGCTTCATCGAATAGTACTTTAACATCACATAATTTAAATGTAGTATTGCGACGTGCTACATCTGTTTTCACTTGTGCCCAAATCAATTCAATTGGATTCAGCTCACAATGATATGGTGGTAATCGATGAACAAGAACTCCGTGACTAAGAGCCATTTCGTCAACAACATATTTATGATATCTATGTTTATGTTGTCGTGCAATATTTAACAACTCAGGTTTAATCATTGATCTGTCATAAGCGATTGGTTTCATATCCAGCCAATCAATGATTTGTCTTTTTCGCCAGCTTCTTGTTGGGAGCTTTTCTACCTGTCGACTATGGTAGGGAGCATTATCTAAAATTATTACCGAACCCGGTTCTATTGTCGGTAATATGGACGAAAACCAAGTTTCAAATCTCTGAGCTATCTAAATGTCTTTGAAACTGTCTATACGAGTGACTCATGGCATTGAGAGAGATTATGCCTGTGGTAGATCTTTCCAGGAATGCCGCGTATTGACCATAAAATTCGAAGAGACGTTATAAGGAAATTCCATAGCGAAGTCATTCTGAAATAAATATTTGCAATGTAAAGATACATTGTATAATATAAATTAATTCGTAATGTTGTAAGTAAAGTTTAAACAATCGAACGGTAGTTTCACGTTACAATATTTTACACCCAGAGAAAATCCGTATGCAACACTATCGTTTTGTTGACTGCCAGTATTAAATAAAAAATTTTATAATTCACAAAGAAATGATTGAAAATATCCACTTACCAAAGTTAATATACAAACGATATAAATAAATTGTTAATAACCACTCAAACACCAAAGAAACACTTTACAGACAATTATTTATAAAAATAAATATAACAAGTTAAGAAGCAATATTTACGGCAGTTACGCTACTGATAAACTGATCGTAGTGAAACAAATTAATCTACGGCCACTTCGTTTCGACACTACAGCTCTTCGGGAGCTAATCGTTGGCATTCGTTACTCAAAAACGTGATTTAATGTTGTTATCGTATACTGTTTCCCCGGTGTTTAGTTCAAATCACAGTTTTATTAAAGCGGACTGTCCGTCTGTCTAGTTACACTGAATAATTTACATAAAATTAATTTAATTAAATTTTGCCGTATGTTCACGTTGTGGTCTTATACTAAGTATTTGTCACTCCGTTGTATTTTCCGATCAGGGTATAGAAGAGTACTGGAATGGATCCCTCCTGAAAGAAGAAAGATAGGACGACCACGGAGAAGTTGGCGCAACGATATTGATGAAGCAATGGCCGGCAGAGACTTAGAAGAGGCAACTGCATATGATAGAAAAAGATGGAAATTGGGGGCGGAGAAGCGGCGACAGCCGTAATAAATCCGTTATTATATATATATATATATATATATATATATATATATATATATATATATATAATTCTGAATGACCAACTTGAGACAAACAGTTCTCCCTTCCTTATCTTACTCAGTTAAGGGCTATAAAGTGTTAGACACATAACAAAAATATCTCAATTAAGAAAGGCGTTCTCCCGAAACAGCTGTAGTGATAATAAATTATAATGGATTTTGTGGAAGTGTTAAAAACGAAAGTTTTTAGTGTTTATTGCTTGACTACAATTAATTCCCTGTAATATTAGTTAGAATTTCACTGTATTGAAATTCCTTTTGCATTGGAGTTATCTTTAATTTATATTTCTTCGTATTAAAATGATTTAAAAGTTTTTCTCTAAATCTTTCTTGATCGATATTAAGTCTCCTGTCCTAAAAAATTTATTCCATTAAATATTTTGCCTTAAATTTATCTTTTAATACTTTTATAATACGCTAGAGATCGATATCTTCGCCCATTAATCATATATCATCTACATATATTATTATGTTCCTGGTTGCAAATTCATTGAATGTATTATTCCATACCTTTGACGATGCTGTTAACCCATTTAAAGCTTTATTCAGTTTTAGTACTTTTTTATGTAAGTTCTTCTGTCTGGTGCATATATTATCAAATAATCTATTTAAAAATGCAGTTGGGATATCCATTTGTCTAATTTTCCAATCGTATTGTAATGCTATTGATAAAAATAACTTAATGGTTTATGCTCTTGCTATTGCTGAGTAATTTGGTCCAAAGTTACTCTCCTCCTTAATTTGAAAACTTTTGACTGCTATTCTGGCTTTTTAGTTTCATCATCCTTGATTTTAAAGGCCCATTTTATTTGTATGGCTTTTTTATGTTTAGTTAATTTTACTTCGGTCCATGTAATTAGTTTTTCGTGTAAGTGTAGTTCCTTTCTTTTGGATTCTACCCATTCTGGATCGTTTATAGCATTTTCATAGCACAAAGAATTATTTTTTCTGTTGATATTAAACAATAGGTTGCATATGTGTATCATCATAATTAGTTTACATTTTATTAAATCTCACATCTCTCGAACAGAAAATTTCATTAGTTTCATAATTGGATAATCTATATCCAGCTCCTGTATATCCTATCATTATACAAGTTTGTGCTATTCTTTCTAATTTGCTTTGTTTTGGTAAGACCTAATGATTTTCTAATTATTTTCTAATGATTTTCAAATCATTGTTTTTTAACTCATATGCTGAGCACACAGTTGCCCGCCCCCCCTTCATAACATTGATAGATTAGTTTCAGCAAATTTTACTTTGTCTAATAATTCTGTTCATTCTCTTTGAAATCCAGTTTTCTTGTGGAGGATATAGCATTGTATATTCCTTCTTAATATCTTTATTTTACAAAAATCTCATAAGAGCATTAGATGTCAATTCCCCACCATTATTAACTCTAAATCATTGCATTTTTAGAAGCAAAAACTGAATCATAGTCAGTATAGATGGACAACTTACAGAACCTATAGAAATAGGCAGCGGAATAGGACAAGGGGATTCATTGAGCCCCATGCTCTTCATTTTGATCATACATGAAATCGTCAAAACCGTTAAAAAAGGAAGAGGATAGAGAATGCGAAAAATGCGACACATAGAAAAAAAGAATGGAAAAACCACATAAGCAGAATGGAGGAGACCCGTGTCGTCAAAATAGCAAGAGATAAGTCACCAATCGGCAGAAGAAGTATCATAAAGAAGTGTCTGCAGAATTGCTTATAAAGAGAAAGAAGAAGAAGAAGAAACTGAATAATATTTTGATCAGATCATGTTGATTTTTAATAATCTTATTACTAAAAAATATGTATAATCATCTCTTAATACTTGAAAATATTTAGAACCTTCAGATGTTGGTGTATTTACCGGACCTGCAATATCTGAGTATATCAACTGACCAATATTTATTGTAACAAAATAAAGTATAATTATATTTAAATTTTGAACCATTTTTATTTTTATAATAGCTTGTCTTGAGATTAATATATTTCCTGGAAACTCTAGCGTTCGAAGCAGCAAATTGATCTAAGGTAGATTTGATTATTCGAACCCGATTTGACCCCCTTTCGCCGTTTTAGAAATGCTTTACAGTTTCCTAAAAATATAAACATTTTATACATGATCACAGTCAAAATTAAGGAAGAGTCAAGAAACCTCACCAAACTAATAAATTGGAGAAATAAAAACGAAGATGTCATTTCGATTCCTTTCGCCGTTTTAATGTTAAATGAAATAACTTTGTCTATTAACCTATATCTAACTTGCATTGAAATCTTGAAAAATTATTAATTTATTTCGGTCAATACATTCCGCTTTACATAAATGAAACTGATCTATATTTTCTTTTTGCAGGTCTTGGCGTTTGACCGGGATATAGGACAGAACGCTCAATTGAATTACCACATTAAATCTGGAAAGGGTCGGACCAAATTCAAAATTGATAACACCACCGGCATCGTATATGCGCAAAAGACTCTTCTGGCAGGCGAAGAGTACGAGCTGAATGTAAGTATTAATTTATTGTAGTATTAAGTGTAGTTTCATGGCGAGATTCCAAGGGTCGCATCGAAGAACAGTTAAGAGAGTCTAAAAAAACTCCTTTAAAGGGACGGATTTTATTTTCCAAGAAGAGCAATTTAAAATATGATTCAAATAATTTATCGAGAATCAGCAATGGTCGGATTTTGACGGAAGAATGAAATAGCGTGTGTTTTTAACTTGCCAACTCCTAATGATTTGGTGAGCTGTTACACGGATACACGAAAAAAGAAAATATTGTTTCAAAATAACGTTCTAAATAATGCAAATGTTTACGTATAGGCAAAGACTGAGAGGGGTTTACTAAGGGTATAATCCGAAGAATGTTTTATCTCGGCGCGTTCGTTTATGCGTTGTAACCGCTTGTCAAAGCATTTTTCGACTAAGAGATCTCCAAAATATGGTTTTTAAATGCATCAGCAGACTTTTCTGTCGAAATCAATCGTTTTTTACACAATTTATTGGTGTTCAAGAACAAAAAGATGTTATTTGGTGATAAGTCGGGACTTAAGGGTAGATGACTAATACATTTGATTTATTGAGTGATTAAATAATCGATTGTTAGAAAATTAGTGTAACTGAAGAATGATCATACAGCGCTTGTTTATTTTCAACATTGCACGGAAGTGCTTGGCAAACAAATGATTGTATGTCATTCAGAATTAACCGTTATATATACCTGTAAATACACAGTTGCCACATGATCAGTTTTCGTGAGAAGTCAGGCGACCATTTGAGTGAAAACAATTTTGTTAAATTTTGAAATACCCGTACACTCGAACTCATACGCATAGATCCCTGATTCGTAGTCTGGTGCAATCTCATATACATATTCTGAAGAATAACCATTGTATTCATTAAACATTTGTTTGCCTAATCAATACATGTGTGTATCTTTTTGAGATTTTGTTAGGTTATGCGAGAACAAGCGGACAAACCTTCATCATTTGGCAAATTGCATATTCGAGTCAAATTTCTTGAGCTATTTTTATTGTTTGTATAATGCCTTACTTGTGGTATAACATTGATTTGTTTAAATAAATATGTGATTTGCAGTTCAAATCGAAAATTACTTTCCTCTGAAATCTCAAAAACCTCAAAAATTTACATTTCAAAATTAAATTTCCTACTTTCACCGATTGGCCTAATAAATAATGAATATATAATGGAATATATAACTTACCTATGGATCTATGGAGGAGTATCACCGAGCCGCAAGCCCTTATCTCTTGCCGTACTGCTCCACCATAGGCCGATCAGACACCAGCATATTCTAGTCTAAGCCGCAGATTCAATTAGAATTTTAAACTGCTGCGTTATCCTTTTTGTTTTCTATACACCGAGCTGGGGATCGAACTCACATCCACTGAATCCCATAATCACTGAATAATCGCCGAATTGCACATAAAAAGTAAAAAAGAAAAAAGTAAAAAGTAAAAAATAGTAAAAGTAGTAGTAAAAGTAAAAAGTTTAAAAGAGAAATGGATCTTCTTCTTCTTCAAGTGCCCTGTCCGTTGCGAACGTTGGCTATCAACATGGCAATTCTGATCTTGTTTGCGGCGCTTCTGAATAGTTCGACCGATGTGAGCCCGAACCACTTCCGCAGATTTTGGAGCCATGAGTGTCTTCTCCTGCCTGGTCCTCGCTTACTGTCTACTTTCCCCTGGACAATCAATTGCAGTAGACGGTACTTATCGTGTCTCAATATGTGGCCTAGATATTCAAGCTTTCTTTGTTTGATTGTGCTCACGATTTCTTTCTCCTTTCCGATTCTTTGGAGTACCTCTATGTTGGTGACATGTTCGGTCCAGGATATACGAAGAAGGCGTCGGTACACCCACATTTCGAATGCTTCTAGTTTTCTCGTGAGCGTCTCTGTCAGCGTCCAGGCCTCCATACCATATAGTAAGATCGGAAAAATGTAGTTTAGCTAGTCGTAGTTTTAGGGGAAGAGACAAACCCTTGCTTATGAGGAGCTTTTTCATATTGTTAAATGCTGCTCTAGCTCGTTCTATTCTCGCCTTAATTTCTGCGGCCTCTTCCCATTTTGCATTTACGTTGGTGCCAAGGTACACATAAGATTCTACATGGTCGATTAGTATGTTACTTATCCGTAATTGTCGAGCAGGTTGTTGCTTTTTGCTTATCAGCATCCACTTTGTCTTCTTGAAGTTGAGGCTCAGGCCGTATTCCTCACTAACTGAATAAACTCTTTCCATTACCTGTTGTAATTCGTCTATGGCACGAAAAATGGATAGATTCACTTAATATGATGCACATACAATTTAGAATTGCTTACCAAACTGGCCTAACCCTCCATAGGCCACTATGTTTTTTTACACATTTCAAACAATATTAATGCCAGACCTATACTTCTAGTTATTGAAAATGTTCATGAATAACAAACAGTTTTAATTAACGTTATGAAAACAGGCGAATTTGTAGCCATTATGCTTCTAAACGTTCCAACTGGGCAACTAACGCCTGGTAGTCAGCATAAAAAATATAATTGAAGATGCTATTTTATCAAGATAAATTCGCTCGACATATTTTGTTTTTCATTCCTACATTACATTGTCTTATATTGCATTGTGTAATTCACTGTTTTTATTGTATCTCTAATCCAAGATGTTTATCCTTTTTTGCTTTGTAGTTTTTGTAATCAATCCGGGTTCCAAAGCTTCTCTGTGTACTTCAAGTACAAAAATTTCGAGAATTTATTACGAGCAATCTGGTCAACATCCTGACTGGTTGTCTCTCTTAAATTACCGTTTGCAGGCGCTGTAAACTCGTCTTTTGGCCTTTCCCTCTCAGCGTTCACCAAAGAACACCACGAGGAGGACGGAAAAACATCGTAGACCACCAAGACGCTTACTAGCCTTTACTAACCCAGAAACCAAGTGTAGTTCCATAAATAAACTAAACATAATAAAGCATACTATTACAAAAGCGTAAAGTTAAAATGAATAAAAACGATTAATACGATTATTACGTGAAGTGATATTTCAACTTATCAATATAAAACGTCCATTATTTTATCATCAATAATTTACCGGTTATGAGTATATTAAGAGTAGAAAAACCAACTATAATTTACACATTTCATAAATTCAAATAAACCTAATAGTAGGAGAGCTGGTAGACAGTTTTGGGGAGGTATTTGAGACATTCTGAAAAATTTTCAGATACCTCTTTCATAATATTCTAATAAAAAAATGCAGACCTGGCTGGAAGGTAGCGATCATTTAACAACCCCTAAATTAAAAAAAAACATGTAAAAATTTGTGTTAATAAAAAAATCTTTGAGCAACTTATAATTTTTTTAAGTAAATTTAAATATTCAAAAATAAAGAAAATAAGTCAGGCGATTTGAGAGGGATTTTAACTCTGCAAGACACTTGCAAAACTATCTTACAAATAAATTCAAAAAATATGCTTGACACAAGCTGCTATTTAGAAAGGGTATTTTTTAATATTAAAAATAAATATTCTAAAAGAGAGAGGTGATTTTGGTGAGATTTTGTACCTGCCAGGTGATCAAATGAATTACGTGTGCGTGTGAGAGAGCGTATATCGATAGCTGTTTGCGTCCATTGGCTCGAGCAAAATCACATGACCTGACGATATCCATATCTATGCTGTTGTGCCTCAAAATTTTGGAGTAATTATTATATATTTTAGATTTTTCAGAAATTTTTTTATTAATTAAAACAAGATAATACGTACTAAGAAAATAAATATTTATATAAAAGTTTAAAAATATAAATTAAATTATTTCTGTCAGAATTTTTTCTTCTTCAAACTCTTCATCTGAGCTCAAATACTCATTTTTTTCTTCTTCGGACTCGAGAGTCGGATTCCTGTGTATGATCTCTAAATAGTTATATGTGTTTATTGAATTAATTAAAAAATAAGAAGACTGTTATTATAAAAAGAACATGTAAGCTTACCTTTAGCAATATTTTCGAAATTCTCTTTGGTTTTCTCATGAACTGATTGCGGCAAATAACCTCCCTTAAATCATTAAACATCGAATTTGTCTATATTTAACATCCACCTGACTCTTAATATACTATGTTCTTAATAGAGGTTGTCTCAATTCAGCTTTACACGGAGGCAAATTAGATGGATTACAATTTTTCACCGTTTTCAAAGTCGTCATCATCATCATCATCTTTGGCTCGACAATCATCTGTGGATCCTGGCCTGCTCTAAGATTAGTCGCATTTTGTTCGGTTTCTGGCAACGTGTTTCACGTTCCTCATTTGCGATAGGATCCTTAATAACCAATATGTACTTGGTATTGTCTTCGTTGATGACTAGACCGACCTGTTTCGTCGCCGTTTCCAATTCTATACAGATTGAGAGGGGCGTCAGGCAGGGCTGTGTCCTGTCTCCTACTTTGTTCAATTTGTATTCAGAGGAAATAATCCAGGAAGCACTAGAAGAACTAACTATGGGAATAAAAGTAAATGGCCGACCAATCAATAATATACGGTTTGCTGACGAGAATATTTTATTAGCGGAATGTCTTGAAGATTTACAACAAATGGTTGACAGAGTGGTAGAAGTCAGTGAAGAAAACGTCCCTAAACACAAAAAAGACACAATTTATGGTAATTACAAAAGCCCAACAGCGCCAAGAAAACATAACAATATATGGAGAATAAATTTAAAAAGTTGAAAAATATAAATATCTGGGTACAATAATTAACGAAAATAGTGAGTACACAGAAGAAATTAAGGCAAGAATAGGACAGGCAAGAAATTCTTTCAAAAAACTGAAAAAAGTACTCTGCAGTAGGAAGATTTCAATTTCTTTAAAGATAAGACTTGTTACGTGTTCTCCGTATTATTTTATGGGTTGGAGGCTTGGACATTAAAGAAAGATGTTTAGGACAGATTAGAAGCCTTCGGGTTATGATGGGCCTACAGAAGGATATTAAGAATAAGTTGGGTGGATAGAATCACGAATGTCGAGTTGTTGAGAAGAATGGGAAAAGATAAAGAGGTTTTAAATACAATTAAAGTCAGAAAACTGCAATATCTGGGACATGTCATGAGGGGCGAGCGTTATAACTTGTTGCAATTAATAATACAAGGAAGAATACAGGGTAGAAGGAGTCGCGGAAGAAGACGCATCTCCTGGTTAAACAATTTGAGAGCTTCGTTTAACTGCACTTCTGCTGACCTCTTTAGAGCAGCGGTATCGAAAGTGCGACTTGCCATGATGGTTGCCAACCTTCTTAGAGGATATGAGAAAGACTCGAAAATTTTCTCCCTGTATCTTAACGCTAGCTTTTAAGTTAAGCAGTGTCATTCTCGTTAATCGGATAAGTTTTTCTGGTATACCAAACTCACGCATTGATTGGTATAGTACTTATCTCTTGACACTGTCATATGCGGCCTTGAAGTCGACGAATAGGTGATGGGTTTCAATGTTACATTCTAATGCTTTCTCGAGGATCTATCTTATTGAATAAATCTGGTCAATTGTTGATTTTTCTGGAGAAAATTCGGCCTGGTATTTTCCAACTATGCCAACTGTGTAAACTTGTAGCCTTTCGTAGAATTTGAAGAATTTTTGAACCATAAATTTCGTAGACAAATTCTTCCAAAGTTTCGAAAATTTCATCGCGCGTACCGGTAATGTGGGCAACTCCAAGATCCGTTAATGCTTTCTGATACATTTTATTTTTTATTAATATTTTAAAAGATCTTTCTTGCTTCTCTGAAAAAAAGACAAATTATAATGGCATCCAGTTAATGCGTGGAAAGCCGGCAAACTCGTACATAATGATGGCTCCAATTACTTGTGTAGATTTATGTATCTTTTCGAATGTCCAGTACCATACTCCATAAAAATCTCCAAATCGTCACTTTCGAGATGATCCATGTTTCCAAGCATAATTAGAAAAACATCTGTATCAGAAGTTTTAATAATTTTTCCGTCGTCTTTTACACAAATAACACACACTCGTTTATTACCCTACATTATATTTTTCTCATAAAACGTGGGACAATTATTATTAATAGTAGTATTTTGCAACTGAAATTACTCTAAAATTTTGATGCACGACAGCATGGGTACCGTCAGGTCACGTGGTTTTGCTCGAGCCAATCGAATCGCTGCGGTCGAGGACGCAAACAGCTATCGATATACGCTCTATCACATACTGCAACTTACCTATAGCACTTTTCACTCACAGGAACGTGCAATTTTTTGATCACCTAGCAAGTAGAAAATCTTAACAAAATTACCTGACTTTTTTACAATATTTATTTTTAATATTAAAAAATAGCAACTTAACCACATTTTTGCATTTATTTGCAAAATAGTTTGGCAAACACCTTGCAGAGTTAAAATCCCTCGCAAATCTCCTGGCTTTTTTTATTTTTGAATATTTAAATTTACTTTAAAAAAAATGCAAATTGCCCTAAAGATATTTTTTGTAATAACAATTTGTACATGTTTTTTAATTTAGGGGTTGTCAAATGACTGCTACCCTCCAGCCAGGTCTGCATTTCTGTATTAGGATATCATTGAAGAGGTATCTGAAAAATTTTCAAAATGCCTCAAATACCTTCTCAAAAAATGTCTACCAGCTCTCGGATCATAATGATATTCAATTTAATGAAGTCTGAATCAAATGGCTTCACCACAAGCCACCACCATTAAACTGTTTGATTTTTGTTAGCTCGTTATTTATATATTGCCAATTATGGTTTATTCTGTTTATTTAAAATAATAAATAAACTGTATATTTATCTTGCGTTTAAATTGTGTTGTAGAATCATTAGTTTATTATTTTATTTTTATTAAATTAATACATTGAATAGTGTATTTACTGGCTCTGGTTTTTACTGTATAAAAAAATTAGATTATTTTTTAAACTAGTTTGGAATTTTATATTTAATATTGTTTAATACTTACATTCGTTGCAAAATATTTTTTATGTCATACTAGATTGTTTTTATTGCTTAGTTACCAACTACGTAATAGTGTACTTTATGCCCGCGCGGGCATAAAGTGTACTTTATGGCCCGCACGGGCGTAAATATAAAAACAAAAAGATAACTTATTAGAAATATCTTTATTTAACAACATTTCAAAACATTATGTAGAATTCACATAAAACTGGTAATTCTGAAAGGATCCGGTGATATTTAGATACCCGAGCTACAGTACAATAACCGCTACCATCCAGTGGTACCAATTTTAACACGTGGATTCAACACGGGGCTACCGCTTGAACATTCTGAACTGAATTGCGATGTATTCGACAGCAAAATCAGCAATTATAAAATTATAAAACACCATGTAAAAATCAATATTTTTTAGTCTGCTTTTAATTTATTGTGTTGTTACTAAAATCTTTGGTAAGTCGAGAATAAAAGTTTTAATTGTGAGTTCAGTTTTTAAAAAAGTGTTTTTCCCAAGAACATTCATAATTCCCGCGGCAAACGTTGACTTGTTTTTCATAGCTTGGGTGTCAAGTTTGTGTAAGGAAACGTTGGATCCAAAATGTATGCCTGCTAGCATTCTTGAAACCTCATTCTTTGAAGATATGCTGTCCTCTAAATATCTTTCAGCAACCGTCGTACTCTTCCATCCACCATGGCGCTTCAAAGTGGTGATACTGGCTCCAGCTTCTGCCAGAAGAGTTGCCGAAGTCCGATGCAGGCAATGACCTGTGTACTTCTCAGAACTGCTCTTCTTCTTCATGCGCCTTGTCCGTTCCGAACGTTGGCAATCAACATGGCTATTCTGACTTTGTTTACGGCAGATCTGAATAGTTCAGCAGATGACAATCCAAACCATTGCCGCAAGTTTTGGAGCCACGGGTGTCTTCTCCTCCCTGGACCCCTTCTGCTGTCTATTTTCCCTTGAACGATCAGTTGTAGTACTCTATATTTATTATGTCTCATAACGTGACCCAAGTATTCCAACTTTCTTTTCTTTATACTTATTCCTAGTCTTTACTTCCTCTCTCTCTCTTTACCTATCCGGCGTAGTACCTCTTCGTTGGTCACGTGCTCAGTCCAGGATATACGTAATATACGTCGGTAAGCCCACATTTCGAAGGCCTCTACTTTTTTCATCAATGTTGCGGTCATTGTCCACGCCTCCATTCCATATAACAAAACCGGGAATACATAACATTTCAGAAGTCGAATTTTGAGAGGTAGGGTGAGGCTTTTAGAGGTGAAAAGTTGCTTCATGCTAGTGAACGATGCTCTTGCCTTTTCTACTCTTATACGTATTTCCTTCGCTTGATCCCAATTTGAGTTAACTGTTGTTCCCAAGTAGATGTACGAATCCACGTGTTCAATTCTTTCATTGTCTAATATCAGTTGCTGTGGTGGTTGTTGGGTTTTGCTTACTAACATCCATTTGGTTTTTGTGATATTTAGTCTGAGTCCGTATTGTGCACTTGTTTTTTGTATCTTACTCATTAAGCAACTCAGTTCCTCCATGCTACTTGCTAGAATCACAGTGTCATCAGCATACCTTATGTTATTAATTATTTCTCCATTTATCTTTATGCCTTCTGTGCTTTCCTCCAGCGCTGTCTTAAATACTTCTTCTGAGTATATATTAAAGACGATAGGAGACAAGATACAGCCCTGTCGTACATCTTTCTTGATCTCAGTTTTATTGGTCAATGTAGATCCTACTTTCACTTTAGCTGTTTGGCCCCAATAGAGACTCGCTATTGTTCGAATGTCTCTGTAGTCGACTCCGATCTTATGGAGAACTTCAATTATCTTTTCGTGCTTTACGTTATCGAATGCTTTTGCGTAGTCTATAAAGCATATGTACACGTCTTTGTTCATATCTCTGCAGCGCTGGATGAGTACCTGTAGACTAAAAAGTGCTTCTCTTGTCCCAAGAGAATTCCGAAACCCAGAACTGCTCAAACCCAGATATTTTGTAATGGTGGACGGGATTTTTCCAAATTTGTTCTTTCCAACTGGCTGGATAGTACAATGACCTTGTCTGTAGATCAAAAAAAGCTTTTTTTCTGAAGAACCACGGGGTCGTAAAGACATGTAATCCCGTACTAACTTCAAACTCTTCAGTTCGTCTTCGTCAATAATTGTAAAAACACGCTGTTTATCTGTTTTTGTCGCTTGTACGTTTACGACGAAAACTGATTTTCTATCTTCTACGTGAGTAACCAACATATTTACAAGTTCTTGTCGTCGACACCCACCGAATATACCAAATAATAATGCTACTTTGTTTATTAAAAATATTTCGTTCGGTGCTTCGTGAATAAATTTTATAACATTTTCTCTAGACAAGATTCTAGACTTTTTTGGCTGGTAGCCTTTCGAGCCTTGATTCAAATATTCGGTCAATTTATGGTAATTGGCAATGCTAATATTCTTATTTGCGATTAAAGTCTTCTTTACTATTGAATATTTGGACCACAGGCAACTCGGAGAAAATGTTTCGGCGAGATCGGCAAAGTATACAAGTAGCACAGTTTCACTAATGTGTTCTACATGGTTTTCTGTCATCCAGTGCTGTAAGTTTTCATATTCCTTATCGTAGGTATCTCTCGACTTATGTGGTAGTAACTTTTGCGTAACTTTTTAATAATTTTTTAGTGGGAATATAAATAGGTATATTTGGTTGCCTACACCACAGGTAACTGCCAATCACAGAGCGTTAAATGTGGTTAAATTAATATATACAAGTAATGTATGTTGTATTGCCTATAATGAAATCGTTCATTAATAGAAAATCATTCATTAATAGGGGTCATTAATCAATGATTTTGAGGGTGTTAAAATTAATCATAAATGGATGGTCGACGGAAAATAACTTTTATATATTAATTTACGTTGCGTTATCAAATTTTAAAATAAAAGTTTCATATTGAAGACAAACAAAACATTAGCATCTGAGTGTAGTGTTTTTCTTTAATTCCCCCTTGGAGACGGGCCATCATAAACGCTATAAAATCTGCTTTTTTAGTGAATATTTTCTTTCGTCACTGGAATAAGTTTGGTGATATGAAAGTTATTTGATTGTGTTTTCGTATGCCCAATGTCAACTTATATTGTAACATATATTGAGTTGGAAATCTTCAATATTTTATATGGTCCAATCCTTACTTTATCTAACGTTATTCTATTTAGACGATTTTTCACTTCATTTTTATCTGTACTGTTCTACCTTATGTACTTACTATTTGTTTATTATTATCAAAAATAAAACGATTGCCGTTAAAAGGTAGTCAAATTTTCGATTCTAATATTCACGTGCCTTAGAGGCTTCACTTTTATGGAGCAATTGGTGTCAACGTGCGGAATTTAAATTGCAAAAAAATCATAAAACTAAACACTGGAACTAGACACTGTTATAACTAAAAAGTTATATTTTCTATTAAAAAAATTATTTTTACACGCACACTTATTATTATCACAGTTTTCTACTGGCGAGAAACCTGTGATAATATTTGTAAAAAGAAACAAAGTGATAAAAAACTGGTATGAAAGCACTCGCAATAAAATGAAAGTAAATATCAATAAGAAATTGACTCAAGTTACACTCAAATTGTACGACAAGGTTACCGAGTCCCTAAGGCCACTGTTATTTAATCTAGTAATGGATGAAATAATACAAAAAGTACGCCAAGCTTAAGGTTATATGATAATTACAAAGATATCAAATTTTTCGATAAAAAAAGAAATACTCATGTTAATACGGGGTGTTTCAATATTCGACCGACAATTCTTTATTCCAGAGGGCTTCTGTTAATTCATGAACATAAAGTAATATAGGAACATAAATCTTTAAACAGCTTAGTTGCTCAGATACAGAGGGTTAATAATATAGGGGTTATATGAGTATTCTAAGTCTAAAAAAATCGAGAAAAGTTTTAAAAAACACCAGATTAAAAACTTATTTTACCGCTCTATGACAGTATACTCTGTTTCTCCATATTTACTAGAGGTCCAAAAGCTCTAGTCTTTTTAATCTTCTTTCATGTGAAATGTTGAGCAGATCCGTGGCCAGCGGATTTGAATGGCAAGATAGTATGGTCTTGTATGCAGAATTTACAGCAGATATAGCTTAGCTAACTTTTATTAACTGTAGATCGTGGGGAAATCTGTGGTTTGTAATATACTAAGGAGCATTGCAGATCTGGCACGGTACTTTTGATAGGAATCTTTGAAGTTTTTTTATGTTGGTATTACTACCTGAACCCCAGATTTGTGCTGCATATAGCTATATCGGTTTTAAAATACATTTATTAATCAGAAGTTTGTTCTCACATTTTATTTTCGACTCATCTACCAATACATTTTTCTGTAGATTAAGCTGAGTTGAAGGCGTTTTTCCATTTGTGGATGCCCCAATTAAGTTTGCTTTCCAAATTAATTCCCAGGTATTTAACGACGATATTAAGTGGTAGTGATGAAGATCTTGCCAAATACACGAACTATTAAAAATTTAACACGTGTTTAGATATTACAGTAAACTTTGAAAATATTAACCCTTTGGGACCCAATTTTTTTTTGTGTTGTTACGATCTCGACTTTAATTATTTCTTTGTACTGGTAACCATAGCAGGTTTTTAAAGTGTACCAAACCAAATTTTTACATAAACAAACAAAAAAATAGTGGGATATATATGTCCTAATGGGAATGTTGGTTGGGATTATTATGTCCCGTATGGTATATTGGGAGATTGCGGCTACAAATAAATGAACACTTTATTTCAGAAAGATTTACAAAAATATGCATAAAAAATACTTCCATGTAACTTAATATGTGTGATACAATGTGAAACAATTTTTACACAAACCTACATCACACATTGTGCAGATGGTTGTGGTTCTTCTTTCTTTACCCATTCTTGAGCAACCAACACAACGCTGTCTCTTAGCAGTTTCAATCGGCATGTGGTCTCCTACATTTTTATTTCGTAATCTCTTTGAAGGTCTACCTACACTTCTTTTTCTAAGTTTTACTTGTGTAGTGGTTTTACCTTTAGAAATGAGATCTTCTGATAGCTCAAAAAAAGTTTCTAAAAGGGGTGTTTTCTTGCGTGTTCGATGTAAATCATTATATATTACCCAACTATTTACCATTGACACCATAAGCAATCGGTAGAAAACTTTTTTCCACCATTTACAGGATCGTCCATCTATTTCATACACTCCACTCATTTGGTCAGCCAGGTCCACAGAACCCATAATTTCGTTGTATAAAGCAACAGCAGCAGGACAAGGAACGTCCACTTTGGACCCACTTTTATTTTTCCTTTGAATAGTTGTACAACTACTTTTATGACAGTTACTCAACAAGGATACTTGTTTGGTATCTTGCCATTTTGTGGCTATGGTTTGGAACTCATTTGTTAGAAATACAGAGTCTCCATTGTTCATTTTGCTTTTTATAGAAAACTCCTTAGGCATGTTCCGTCTATTTGTAATGGCTGTACCAACTACAGCGAATTTAATAGTGTCCACTAGACGTACAGAGGTAAAAAACCTGTCAAAAACCACAACAACATTATCAATACGCATCCATTCACATAGCGTTTTTACTAATCTTTCACCTAGAGTTTCATCAGCTTGTTCAACTTCCTTTCTAGAGTCAACGTTAAAATCATATGTGTATCCTGTCTTAGAATCACACCTGCACCATAGTTTTATACCCCTTTTCACTTGTTTTAGAGGTACGTATTGTTTTAGGGACGACCGACCTTTGAACTTTACCATACTCTCGTCGATTGATTGTCTAGTACTGTCGGTTCGATACTTCTGAAATGTGAACTTAAAACAGGAGAGCAGTTCTTCTACATAATATATCTTACTGCAATCTTCGGGTTTCTTTGGGCCATTGAAGTAAAGTTTGGAGAGAATGAATAAGCATCTGTTTTTTGATATTGCAGTACTTATTGTTTTATTTCCGACAGATGGATGCGAAGACCAATAATGTCTCAGTTTAGGCACTCTGCTGTAGCACATTATTAGAGTACAACCAATAGTAATCATTACTTCACCAGCATCAGTAAGCGGTTCAGACTTTCCTTCCTTGCGATTACACATTTTAATTCTCTCGTTTGTACAATCCTCAATAAAAATAAATAAACTTCGAGGGAATACTTTCAAGAAAATATCTAGACGTAACGAATTCATATTAATTGATTCATCAACTACACAAGGTATTTCAGGAGGAACAGCAAATCTGGGTTTATGATCAGCTGCGACTGATGTCCATACCATAGGGAGTTCTCTTTTCTTTTTATTGATAATGGCTTTCTTACCTTCAATTAAATCTTCCCCATCTGGCAAGCAAGTATTCTCGTCTTCTTCATTTTCGGGAGAATCAAATGAAGACGTATTTGATCCATCTGATGAGCGAGTGTGTTCTTCTTCATTGTCAGGACAATAATGTGATGCCATAAACGACTCATCAGAAGAATGATCACTGTCGTGGAATGGGTCTTCTTCGTCGTCTTCTGAAGATTTATTAGATTCTGCATCTATGTCATCGCATGAAGATATGTCGCTTATATTATCAGCCAGTTCTTGCAATTCCTTTTGAGTAAGCTTGTAACACTGCCGTGCTACAATGATATATACAAGGCCAGAATTGCTCGTTGTCGAAGAGTATTGGGCGGGGTTTTCATAAACATATAGAAACTATATCGTATTTTAAATCCAAGCACAATTAGATAATATGAAATTATAATTTATTATTGGACGCCACCCCTGGTTTATCCTCGAAGGGGACGAGCAAAAAAAAAATAAGATTTATCGAAGGTTTACAAGAAAACTATTCTTTATTATTTCTTAGTAATGAACAAAAAGAAAACATTAAAAGTTACGTCATCCGAAAGGGATACCAAATTATTATTTTATGTTTACATTATCATAAACAAAAAAAACTTTGTATCGTATTAAATTAAGAATTAGTTATAAAGAAAATGAATGTATATATGTATATATTAACCCCAAATTTCGAAATTTGTTTATATTGAAAATAATATAGTTATTTATCAACTAGGAATAATGAAGAAAATAAACCTTTAAATAAAATTAGAACACTTCACTATATTTTCATTTCTTTTTGAGTTCATAATCATTTCCGTTGTCTTGAAAGTAGGTATAATAAAAATTGGTACAACCTTAATCTGCTCTGTTTCTTTTCTTATTTAATCAGTTACCAAATAAATCATTGATTCAGCTACATCCGATATCAATCCACCACCATCCTAGATAAGAGGGGTTAGGTATTCCATAAAAAGATACCGCTACTGGGCCATGATCTGGAATAACTCCATACCAATACTATCTTGCGACAAGTATAAGAAATAAGTCAGCATTATAGCCTCTCCAATAAGGGTCTCTAAAATGAGACCCACTTTGGAAACACGTCTTAACGGTTGGACGGTCTTAACAGAAAAGAGCGAAACGCTATTCTTGCGTTCTCTGGAAATTGGGCGTGAGTGACAAGTTGATGAATAGGCTCATCTACCGGATATATTTGGGAATTACAGAAGAATCCTTGAGTCGGCTACAGGTAGGTACTTGACAGATAGATGGGGTTAGAAGTTTTATTAAAAAAAAATAATCGAAATTTATAATGAGTTTCTTTTAAATCTTTTGAAACGGTTACAAGCTTTCTTTTTCTTGACATGCTGAAAAAAATCAATGGGATATAAAAGGCCCGTCCAACAAACCCAGTGGACACATAAATCCCATGTGATTTCTGATTAAGTTTGCCAATTTACAAAAGTAAACGAATCTCAGATTAACGTGTAGAATAATTACATACACTAAACAACAAACTTACCTTACGATTGTGTCGAAAACAAGTTCGAAAAGTAATAACCACGTGTTGACTGCGTCGTACTTACGAACGAACTGAGCCATCCAACGTTGCCCATATCACTTTAGTAGAGAAACATGTGCAGTGTAGTCGATAAACTCCGATATCGAAGAATATAATGTAAAACGGGACTTATTTGGAACTTCAGGCAAATTGAAACTGTCGCTGGGATCTATAAGTCCCACTGGGTCCCAAAGGGTTAAGTATGTACAGCTGCGGTCATTGAATATTTTACACCCTTACATATCTAGTAGCTGATTTTTTTCATACACCCTCAATATCCCAGAAAACGTATCACTTATTCACAATATTCCCCAAAAAAAAACTTCCTCAAACTAGACTTATATCAACATCTTGAAATTATCAAAGAAAAACAGAGAAGTCCAAATTGTGTTAATTGCCTTGGCTCATTCAATCGAGACTTCCTTCCACTCCATCGTCAACTATTATCATGGCCACACCCTCAATTTCTACTACTACATTAAAATTTACATTAATCATTCTTCTCTTGTCATTTATTCATCTTCCTCAGTCCACTCCAAACCTCTCTTTCAATGCCCCATCTTTCCCCACTTCTTTCTAGGAATCTAAACTTCAAGTCTGATCCCTATGCCTAATGTTCTCCATGCTCCTTTTCGATACAACTAAATTCAGATCAGATTATTCTACTTCTACAGTAATCCCCACATATCTGCTTAACTAGATCATCACCTGTTTATCTTTCTTTATACCACACTTTATTTTACTTATCCACATATACTTCCCTCAGGGTATGGTTTCGGATCTCTGGAGATCTCAGCCTCTTGTAGAGTCTCTCTCTTCTCACACCAATATTAAAACATCATATATTATTAGTTTAAATTTAACAGATCTACAACCAATCTACTTTTGCAGTTTTTACATATTTTGTCAATACACACCAACATTATATTAACTTTATCTATCCACCTATGCTCACGAACTTATAACTTATACTTCTTATATTTCTCAGGTACCAAATGTTGCTTTTTAACATATAGGACCTTTTCTTCTTAAGTTATAAGTTGAGTAATATAAGAAAAATACATTACAAAACCACATATTGGCCATCAATTTTTTGTTTGTTTTATATATTTTGTTAACACACAATAACATCTAACCAACTTTATCCTTTAACACTCAAATAGTTATTTATGTTCATGAACTTATAACTTATGTATATTTTTATATTTCCCAAGTACCAAATATTGCTTTTTAACATAGAGGACCTTTCATGCTTAAGTTATAAGTTAAGTACTACATGAACAGTACATTACAAAAAATTATATTCCATTTACACTTCATCTCAATAGCACTTACAAATACATCATGTAACATCGCAAACCTTTTTTGGATAGTGCTAGAAAGGTCACCAATGGAGACACTGCGAACAGCAGCCAGATGGTTGGTGGAGAGCGAGTCGTGGGTTCGAAACTAGCTTTTGGAACCTGGAATGGGTCCAACGGACGAAATAAGTAAAGATAGGACAGTTATAGGCGGCTGTATGTAAACAAGTAAAAAAATGCACCACCAATTAATGAATGGTTGTATACATATAGAAATAAACAGTATTCTCATTAAGAAATACCTCTACAGATGCAGTATAATAAAATCATGCACAAATTAAATTATCAGCGAAGAGAGCGTGATAATATTTAAGAAAATTCAACTACAGCTGGTTAAAGAATTCTCTCTTCGCTGTTTATGGGCTTATCTCGAGATAACGGGTACAATAATAATACAGGTGATGAAATAAATAAGTACAGGTGATGAAATGGTTGACGCAGATTCTTCCAAAATTGGGTAATATAATTACCGTATTATTCGCCCAGATAATCGAAGGTAATATGATTACAATAACTTACAATGAAATCTCGATTACTGCTGCACTACTTCACTGAACTTTATTATACTTTACTAGTATCAAGCACTGAATTTAATTAAAATAATGGTACTTTATAACCATATTTAATCTAATATGGTATTAGATTAAGAAACTCAAATATTTAAGTGTAAACACACTTAAAGAAAAAAATCACAGAGAATGGTAAGATAAGAAAGCGTCTTTACTCAAAGATTGCCCTCTCAGAAATGATATTCTTCCTCTCAAAATTTCACAAGGTTCCCAAAAAAGGAGGGATAACCCCCACTTGAAAACGACAGGACAGACTGTATCCATTTCTAGGAAGATAAAAACGTTCTAACGAACATAGGTAGTAACGGGAAGAAACGTGAGAAGAGATAAAACCTTATGGATTACGTTCTCTCGGAAAAATACTATAAAGTGCTTTACGACGATGTTTACTAAATTCATCAAAAAGAAACCCGCTTGGAACCGGAAAAGAGATTAACCCGGCCCTACCATAAAGTATACATTTCGGCGTCTTTTGATAAATATAATATATCGTACTCTGAACTCCGTGATAATTCGGTAGGTTCCAATAAAATTTTCTAATGGTAAACGATCCCACCCGCATAGCTCTTTGCGAATACGGCCAGAGGCGTCTCAGCAACAGGGGTAAATGTATTAAAAATTATTTAATACATATTTTAATTATAAAAAAAATGTTACAATCATTTACCATTTCACTCTTCAACAATAAAATTTAAAGAATCCAACTTCCTACATATATCTGTTTTTCCATTTTCCAGGTACCAAATGTTGCAAAAATATAAAGGGCTTTTTGTAAAAATCTTTAGTTTACCACCACTTAATTTAGATATTTGTATAGTTGGTTGCCTATCAGTACCCACAAAATTTTACCAAACTTCAGTCCACCTATATTAATTAAAAAAAGTTTTTCAATTCTCTTAACGTAAATTTAGGATAAATTCATAATTCAATGAATGATGGTTGCTACTGTAATTTTATTTTAATTTTAACTTATTCAATTTTAGTCATATTTAGACAAATACCTCAAGTTACACTGACTGCTTTGTTCTGACTTCCGTCCTAACATGTCATTATTGTCATTTCAATCAGTTGCTATTAACAATTCCTCGTATATATACTTTTAGGACACACTGATGATGGAATATAGATTCCGAAAACGTTTTGTAATGTAG